>NC_135865.1:21496910-21756910 GCF_031162955.1 Sander vitreus
CACCCAATTTCCTCTTGATTGTCATGACAAGTTGTAGCCTGTGTTGATCCATTTATTGAACTGTATTAAAACATTTACTGTAGGTATGACTAACAATTTCTAATAAAGAGTGTGTTGGGGCTGGTACAGTTTAGCCCATGTAGCATTAATTGGGTAGCCGTCAAAAGTTGTGTGTGGGCAGGATATTGCTTCCAGATTTTGAGTCAGCGTCACTGTCAAAAGGCCAAAGGGGTTCTTTTGGCTTAAATAGATACAGATTTGGGTTAAATTTACACCTCAGAAACCTGTAGGAGTACATTTGCATCACTGATATTAGGTCATTGTTATCAGTTATTGGGTGAAACCGTGTCTTGTCCTTTCTACTTTTCCTCTGCCACAATGGTGTTTTGGTCTTCTCACGGCACTGAGGTTGGCTTATTGCCATGGTGATGGTTGGCTAGTTCCAGGGCGATGAGGTGTAATTTGCCCAGCATTTCCTGTCTGATACACTGCACCATAATGAGTAAGAGGCCTGCTTTTATAGCAGAGTGTTTGTTAACCAGGCACAGCAGGGTGTATGTGTGTGAGAGAGACAGAGCGTGTGTGTGTGGTTCTCTGTGCCACTCTGTCTTGTTTGTTTAAGCATATGTACACCTATAGGTGTACATCTATAGGTGGGACTATCTGTAATAGTACATGAGTACTATGCTGTGGCTACATGGCTGCAGTTCTTGGTCTAACCCCTCGGTGTCAGTATTGACAGTGTGCTTTGTGATGTGGACTTTCAGAGCAGCTTGTCATGTTTGTTCTACTACAAAGTGAAGTTTCATCTTATGATTTTCCCTCATTAAATAGTCCCACGCTGTCGCTAAGTGACTATCCAGGAAACTTAATTTGGAACATCAACAACTGTGTCTGCATAATGACATTGTGCTGCCCTTTTTTGCTCTTGTGAGAGACTTTTTGACACCAGGAAAAAAAAGTACTATGTGCCTTTTTAGTATTAGTAATGTGCAACATGTAGGCTAGTACTATTGTTACAGTGAACTAAAATCAACCCAACATAAATAAACTAAAGTGAGACACTTCGGCTAAAAACCACTGCTTTACTTTAATTGGGCTACATTTATTTTTAAAGATTAGTCCAAAAATGGATAAGTCCTTTGACAGAAAATCAATGGGTGACTGTTAACGTGACTGACAATTTTGATGACCAGTTAATTGTTAAGGTCTTTTATGTAAACTACCAAATTCACTGTGAACAGCTGCTCAGATATAGTTTTCTCCACTTCATATCACCAACATGTCTGAGTTTTTCTTGACTGCTGAGAAAGCAATTGTAAGACCTTGCATGGGCAGTTGTGATGGGTGTCTGTCAACCTTTTGGCATTTTACAAACTGGATGATCAATGGGTAAAATGGTATTCATCAGCTGCCGCTCTTATTGGCTTGAGTTTAACTTAATAGATGAATAACATTGAGTGTCTGTCACAAACAGGGTTGCGATTTGAGATGCATTATGTGGGCTCTTGTAAAACAAATGATAAGACTAGATTTCCCATGATGAAAGGGGGAAATATATGTACTACAATGTGTGTTATAGTTTGTGTTTTATATGATTTGAGCTATCGGCCCTATATATATATATATATATATATATATATATATATATATATATATATATATATATATATCTATATATATATATCTATATATATATATATATATATATATATATATATATATATATATATATATATATCTATATATATATATATATATCTATATATATATATATATATATATATATATATATATAAAGTGTAATTGATCTTGTTCTTGCTGCCATTCTCCACTGACTCCACAGTTTTTTGCAGCTTCTGTACTATGAACAATATTCTCTGATTGATCAGTCCATATTTAACACCTAAAACCCTCCACTGAAAACAGGACATCTGTGATGTCTTTCTGAATTCATAAACAAGAAAAATCTTATTTATCTGAGCATGCAGAGAAGAATTGGTTGAATTCTTTTGGTATTTTGCCGCATTTGGAACTGGCTTATAACTTCTCGTCACATCACTGGCACAAGTTGCAGACAGGCAGCCTCCTGTTAGCACTACACTTCATTAGAACCAGGTTTCAGTGGTACCACACACATTCAAACAGCAGGGCCATCTCCCTAGCATCAAAGGAGATTTTATACAAAGGGTTGTCTCTGTGTCTGTCTTCCCATCAGTGTCTGCTAATGATGCATGCTGCACACGTTTTTAACATTGACACCCTCCTCTCCCTATCACTCATTCACACACTCAATCTCTGCTTCCATCTCTCTCTCTCTTTCTCTTTTTTTTTCTCTTTCTCTCTCTCTCTCTCTCTCTCTCTGCCTCTCTGTCTCTGCCTCTCTCTCTCTCCCTCTCTGCCAGTCGTGGTGTTTGTTTTGTTTGTTTATTGTTTCCAGATGGCAGACGCAGACTTCATTTGTGTGGCTTTCAAGTTTCCAGAGAGCTTTTTACTGCCTTGGCTCAAGCGCTTATCCTGTTTCCTCTAGCCGGGCTTTATGATGGGCCCTTTATACGTAGCAACTGGAAACAACTGTCACTACCAGTCTGCGTCGGGGAGAGCGGGAGAAAGCCGAGGAAAAGGTGTCTCTTTCTGTGCACTCTTCATCTGAACATCTTCATTAGTGACAGAGCAGTCAATCCACAGATGAGCACGCTGTTTCGTGAACTTTACTGGCTTCATAGAATAAGAGAGACTTAACTGTGACTGTGCTCACTTCTCCAATATTCAGCTGCATAATCAGTAGTCCCACAGAGAAATTGGATGTTCGAAACTAATTCTTTGTTGACATGACGGTTGGGCAGCGTGCTCACAGTAGTGTGTTTTATTTTCAGGACTTTGCTGGGTCTAGTCTGGGCATCATTAAGCGCTGTGACATCACTTATTTACAGGAACACAGGAGGTCGACGTGCCCAGTAAATGTGGGGGAGGACCAGTGCATGTCTTTACTCATCGGATGCGGTTTTAAGATGAAGCAGTAATCAAAGCTCTCAGCTATATAAAACCCACCCCTTCTCCTTAAGGAGGCCTTTTCTCCCGGCTGCTGCTGAATGAGTGATTACCCTGGCATTCCAACTTGCCTAATCCCATTTCTAGCAGTGATTTAACACAGAGTAGCAGTGGCCAAGGCACTGCATTCACTGACCTACCCAAAAAAATTGCTACTGGAGTGGAAGGAAATGTCAACCTGTTTGGCTTCATATTTCTGTAACAAATAAGTTGGCGAAGCAGAAACATTTTCCCATGTAAAAGGCATCATGTGGAGGATTCCAGGGAGCCAGCTGTGTCACTGTCCCATTCTTCATGCATTGAAAGTCATACAGTAGCACGTTTCTCAGATGATGTCAGCTCTAATCACTATGTCATTATTTGCTTGTTAATGATCTATCAGGGTCCACAGTGTGTGCATAGACAGAGGTATAGTACCATATATGTTGGGAATGGCAGCACAGTCATCATACTAACCCGCTCGTGACCCTGCACAAGGGGATCCGAGCTCAAGTGTGAGGGGATCCGACTTTAATGTTCACGTAATCAGTGGTGTTTGTGTTTTACCACCACTGAGCGCCTGGCTGGCCGGCTAATCTCATCAGGGTTTGGGCTCTGGTGCTGGGGTGAGGGAGAGGACAGCCTTGCATGACCCATATCTCCATGCCAGGACGGCTACAACACTCCGGCTCTACTGTGCAGTTCCATCTGAGTTTCACTATGAGGCCCTTTGCCAGGGTGTTTTACTACAGAACTGTCTGGCACAACAAGATAATGTCTGTACTAATGCCCTCTAAGGACACAGCCACTCTCACTAAGGAGGCTCTGCTCTTTTTCATCATGCCAGACTCTTTGCAACTACATAATAACACTGTGGAGCAATAGTGGGGTGTAGACTAGGTTAAATAGGTAGTAATATTCTGTATGTAAGGGTGGACACTAAGTACTTTCAGAAGAAAATAGAAAGAGTGAGATAAAAGCAGGATAAGGACTTCTGGTTGCTTGTGTGGACACACTTGATAAACTATTTTGATTTTGGTATATTTTGTTCGGAAAATAGTTTGCTTGGTTAGTTAACCTAAAGGCCCAGACACACAGAGCCGATGACCAAATGTCGGCAGAAAAGGCAGTTGGGCTGATCAGTCTCTCCAAGTTGGTCAAAAAAGTGCCTCGGAACACACCAAAGCGATGAGACGTAATATGTCTCCATAACAGCAGGTGGCGCTAATCTGTATTGTCGCCCAAAAATGAAAACCTGCAGCTGATTGGAGGAACGTGTCACATGGGTCTGGTTTCTCCGGAAATTCAAAGACGGACTGTCATGGCAGCTCGTTCAGAATACAATCTCATATTGTACTAAAATAGTTCACTGAAAAGTGTTTCTGAAAACATTTTAAGTGAGAAATAGGCCATGCAGTTGCTGAATCATTTCAGATCAACAAAGGTCAGTTTAAAAGATTTACGTCAGATTTTGAGAGACTCTAGTCACGCTCATTCTGCTCCCCGTTTCCGGGTTAGCACTCTACCAGTCAGATGGGTCATTTGAGTCCGACTGCCGGCAGTGCCCGCCCCGCCGATTTATACATGTCAAATTGGCCAAAATGAAGGACGACGGCCCCTCGGACGGACGACGGCACGGAACACACTGAACAGACTCGAGTCAATGACCTCGCCAGACTGTCCAACGGTCGATTATCGGCTCTGTGTGTCCGGGCCTTTACACAGCCTCTTAGCAAGCCTTCCTTGATGCATCTCTTCTCTTCAGTCATCAGCAGTCTTGTAACAACTTTTACCTAAGTTCTTTCTCTGCTGTCAAATGCACAACAGCTTTTTTTTTAAAAAAAAAAAAAAAACTTTTCTTGTTTTTTTTTCCATGTGAATGCACAATAGCATATGCTCATTTATGACTGTTGAGAAAAATGTGTGACTTTGAATTTGTAACCCTTTATATAATCCAGTCCAGTGGAACAATAACATAACAATGACAACACAAATTCTAAAATAGGATAAGCCTATACTGCAGGGAAGTTGGTTGCATTCGATGCACTTCGAAGTGTACTTAATAAACTGGGAACTCTGTGTAGCGTCTCCTCTACTCTGGAAGTTTGTGAGCGGTCGCCCAGTTATCTCAACCAAGCCTTGCTTGAAAAACTATTTTAACTGTTGTTCACCTCACAATCTTTGCAACAGAAGATAAAATAATTGTTTGCCGTGATTACTTTCCAGAGTTGTAAAACTCTGTCTCTGAGTAGTATTATCCTATATTCAGTGTTTTGGCATCTGATACAATTTCAAACTAATGGATCTGTTAGTCAAACTGGACTTTCTGGAACATATTTTTTTATGTCCCATAGGGAAGTAATAGAAGCCGGTCTGGTTTAACACCATTGTGTAAGAAACCAAAATTGTGAATAAAGTTGAGGCTGTTTGCTGACTTTGTAAACAACAAAAGCCTTATAGTAACCTTACCTTGAGAGCAAATCTGAGAAGTCACCTGTCACTGTCACGATAGTGAGGCAGCAAAGGCACCCCCCGTATGAACAGAAGAACATAAATTCTACAATATTGTTTAGAATAAGTACCCATGGGTGCTGGTGAAATGAATTGAAACAAATAGTGGTTTTTCATTGATTTGGTTATTATTATTATTATTATTATTATTATTATTATTTATTACATGAGTAAGTTAATTTACTGTTAGCAGGTTATTTACAAGGCTTGTTTGTGGTTCTCCATTGTGAAATACCTTCTGTTAGACACATTGTTGTTTTAGTGAACTGACACCGTTGCACTCTGCTGCGCCCATTGTAGGTCAGAAACCTGCTCAGTCCACTCCCTCAACTCACCATCCAACCCACACACACACACACACACACACAGGAAACAAATCAGCAGCTGACTGTTTGATGGTCTAATTTAAACCAGTGGGGGTGTGTGTGTGTGTGTGTGTGTGTGTGTGTGTGTGTGTGTGTGTGTGTGTGTGCGCACGCACAGGGGCATAATAAAGGAAGTTCCTTTATGGGAGGGATGGATAGTTTTCCTATTTTGCTGTAAAGATGTATTCTAAATATTTACTTTTTCCATTTTATAACAAGGCTAGTCATTGATATGCATGCCAGGAATGGCTGCACCACCCTTTTTGTGAGTACCTCTTGATCCGCAGTTCACGTTTACTGATGTTTCATCTGCCTCGCTGAGCTCCAAGTAAAGCACACAGTCAAACCACACCAAAACTCAGATCCACCACACTCATGAAAAGTAAAAGAAAATTTGACCGCCAGTCTATGACGTATTACAATTCAACCTTTATTATTAAGACATGTATGCCATTTGTGTTCAGTCGGTGGTAAGGAGAACAGCCTATTAAACCATCTGATCCAGTTTTGCACAGGCTTGATTGGCCTTTAATTTGCAGTAATAATTAATGCAGGATACTCAGACATCCATCTGGGAACACACGTTCAGATCAAACAAACCATTTTAAAGAGTTAAAATTCTCACTGAGGCCTAATTATCACCTAATAGCTGATGTGGCAACAAACAAGTAATTATTATCTCTTTTGCTTCAATTAGCCCAACCAATGAATGGAGACACCTCTGGGTATGGTAATAAAGGGTTAGTGTTTATGAAAATTGACCCTGGGTGCCAAATGCCTGTAGATTTTAACTTGATCCTTTTAACTTCAGAATTTTGGTCTAGCATTTACTGTTCACCAATTGTGTGCATCTGTGTGATGCAGATACCTACATGATAAAATATTATGATAAATTATTTGAGTTATGTTTCTAAAAATGCATGAATTGTTTTTTTGTTGTTTGTTTTTTTTACAGAAAGGTATGTTATCCTGTGTAAATTTCATTAGCTATTCATCAAACATGTACCAGGTTTCTTTTAGACTGAAGATGTCACCTCACGACTTGTTCATTTGTTTAGCCAACAGCCTGATACCTAAGCTTATTAAATCACTAGATTAAAAGCATGCCTTGCTGTGATTTTAAAGACTAAAATACAGACATGCACACATAGATACACAAACACAAGCAGCATGGTAAGTTGGCTTATCTTTGATGTATCCCGATTGACAAAGAGACTCCCTCCTATCAAATGTTTACAAATAAACTCCAATGAAAAGACTGATGCACAAAAGGTGGCCTATTCTTTACGTTTTTGTTTGTTTGAAATAAAGTCTGTTATGAATTAGTAGTTTGTGTTTCTGCTTTTGATCTAAATGTACCACATGATGGCTACTCCTTTTTCTTCCTCCAGTTCAAGCTTGCATTATAAGAGTAGTGTTTGCCATTGGGCTGTATTCACCATGAAAAGTGGACTATGCACTGAATCAGACAGCAGCATAGGCCAGACCACAAGCAAATTGCCATGCCTTTTAGTCCCATCTCCGATGATGCGGTACTTCCTCAGGCTTTTGTCTCCAGTTTGGGGCGCAGCTGTCAGGCTAGGTGCTATCCACGCTCCCCTCCCAAAAACCTCAGGCCACGCGCTGCTGCACCCCAAACACTAAATAGGAGCATTAGACACACCATGTTAAGGGATGCTGGTGTTTGGGCTGTGGCTGTGGGTGCGTGTCTTGTCCCATGGCCAAAGACATGCACTTTATCACAAACCCACACTCACAGCTGCACACCACACTACAAAAGTTATCCTCTGCTCCGTACCCTTCTATAAGACAATAGATTTATTCTTTTGTGTCAAATTTCCCATTGTCCTATCATTGACCCCTCTCTCTTCTTTTAGTTTCCCCCCTGCCCAGCTACAAATCTGCACTGTGAAAATACCCACAAGGCCTATCTATCCATATGTAGTGTTGCAGACTTTGATTATGCACCACTGGCATCACACCTCAGCAGGGTACATCCAAACATGAACATTAATTCACAGCTAAATGTTGCTATATGCAGTCTGAGAGGGAGAGGAAAATCAAATACAGGTTTACACTAGTGAACAGCCCCAGCATTAAGAAAGAGAGCCTAAAGGCAGGCGGAGAAGGCAGTGTTCATTAATGTGCAAAGCAAATGGAACAGTTACTTCCCTCCTGCCCTTCTAAAACACACACACACACACACACACACACACACACACACACACGCAATGGTCATTTCAATCGAGGGGAGAGCCCTTTGATTCCAGGGAATTTTAATGGGTATAGAAATTGACCTAAATAAAATAGATGTTAAATATTCCTGGAGCTGCTTAAAAATCAAGTTATTGAAAAGGGGAGAAGAAAATCAGCATAATGAGCTGTAAGTGTAAACAGAGCCAAACACTCGCAGGAGAGCTACATTGATCAGTCTAAAATGAGAAAGTTTGCTCGCTGTGTTTATTAAGCAAGCTTGTTACCTTTTAAAGCTTGAGACTGTTGTTCAGCAACTTTCCTCAACACTGTCAGATTTCAAGATCTCTCTTGTCTTTATCTAAGTATGTTAAATCTTGAGATCTATAAAGAAGGGAATACCATTTTCTCTGTTTGATATTGCTGAAGGTATTGGGGACTTTTGAAGCTACAGCTAGCATCCTTTTAGATTGTCTGTCTGTTATGAACTTTAGCATGAAAGTACTTGGGCATGACTTTGTCTCAGAGCAATGCAAATGGAATTACCCCCCGATGGTTTGGAATGCACCCAGCTGGCCTTTAAAAGGTGATAATTGGAAAATACAGGATGAAGCCACAGTGAAAGTGGGGACCTTGTGTTAGACAGAGTTAGCCTAGCAAGAATGGAGCAGAGAAAAAAGGAGAGATGTAGGAAGAAAACATGGAGAGGAAGAATCGAATACATGCGTCTTAAATGCATTTTATTTAAAGGTCACATATTATGCTTTTCCGTGTTTTCTGTCATATTTTAAAAAAAAAAATTCTAGTCTCTGCTAAAGGCCGTTTTATGCTTCTGCGGAGGCTCCACGCAGAGCTTTTGCCGTAGCCTACGTAAGTGGCCTGGTGTTTATACGTGTGTGTGTGTTTTTTGGGGGGGGATGGTAGAGGGAGAAGTAAGAGAGTGACGCAGATTAGCTTCGGAGCGAGTACTGACTCTAGAGTCATAGTGAGAGAAACAATGTCTCCCCTGTGCTTTCTGACCAAGGTTAGACATCTTTAGCAGGAAAAGTTAAACCTCTCCTTGATTTCATGTTGTTTATGGAGAAGGAGAACCAGGAAATAAGTAGGGGAAAATGCAACGCTACAAAGCCACGGCCGAGCGACGTGTAGTTACATTTTTCGAGAGGTGCATGTCAGGCTACGGCGTAGGGTCCGGCGTAGACGCAGAGGGGTCTTAAGTCTTGCGCAACAATAAGCCGGCCTTCTATGATTGGTCATTTGCTCCAAGTAGGTAGGACTGGAGTGTTTTTTTTAAGCCATTAACATTTTTATGTTGCTGTGTAATTAGCTATATGCTAAAGGCAGTAAACCATGTCACCTTTTGACTGTAGCAATTGCTGCTATATTCTATTAGTATCAACAGCTAACTAAAGTAGCTAGCTAACGTCACATGGCTAACGGCAGTAAACGATTTCATCTTGGCTGCCAATGTTGTTAAATTCTCCCCAATTCCGGGTCGCATTACTGCTGAAACATGTCAGATTGGGTAGTGTTTGGTTCAGAAGCCTTTTTATCTGCGATTTTTGATGGTAGAAAGTGCTGCTTCGTTTCACTACAATAGCATACTGCTAACTATTAAATAGCTAACGTTACATGCTAATGCGACATAGCTGTAATCTCGGCCAATGCTGGTCATTTCTCCCCAAATTTCGGTCACTTTACTGCTGGGACATGTCCGGTTGTGTAATATTTGATTTAGAAGCCTTTATTGGCAGTGTTGGGGAAGTTACTTTTAAAAAGTAGTGTTTGCTCGTTACTCGTTACTTCTTAAAAAAGTAATCCATTACTTTACTTAGTTACCCCCTATGGAAAGTAAGTTTTTACTTTATTCATTACTTTTACGTTACTTTTAAAAGCAGGGGTCTCTGGCAGAGACTGAAGTTAATTATACAAAAACTATCTTTGACCATAAAGCCAATCTATGGTTTATCAGTTAAGTGTCTGAACTACACTGCAGGCTGGATTCTCTACTCACAGAGTGACAGCTGTTTTATAATGAACGAGTCCAGTGCGGGTGTTAGTGTATACTATCTAATGTCTGTATCGACTTGTACCGGTCGCGCAGCCACGATGGTCCGTACATTGTCGTCGTAGACCCATGCAGCCTCTTTTCTGGAAGTCCTTCCGTGTCCGTGCAGCGGTCCGCTGCATGTATGCATGAGGCCATCTCCACCGCATCCATCTGTGAGGTTGTCAGCTTTGTGTCTGCCTTGCTCAGAGCGCCGTCCAGCAAAAAGCCACGAAGCTTAAAAAGCTCTCAAAAGTTAGCTTTGTTCTCGCTTGCCATGATTGCTCTTCTACCAGCCTCTGTCACGTCCCGTGTGGAGCTTGTGAGCGCGCAGCTGAGAAGGCAGTGTCGCTGTCAAATCTGTCCCTGGGAAAAGTAACGTTGCGCCGAATTGAAAAAGGAACTACGTTTCGTTACCAAATTTTCAGTAGTAGCGCGTTCCACTACTTTTTACCCGAAAAAGTAGTTGCGTTACTGTAACGCGTTACACCCAACACTGTTTATTGGTGATTTTTCATGGTACAAAGTCCTGCTATATAGCTACTCTGTTGCAGAAGCTCCAGTGAAACACAGAGCGGAGGCTCCGGACATTCCAGGAAGCGCGCTGGCCAATCAGAGCAGACTGGGCCTTTTCGGGAGGAGGGATTTAAGAGACAGGCGCTCCTACAGAGCAAATCCTACAGAGGGTGAATACAGTTGCAGCAGCCATGGGCAAAAAAGTGTTTTTTTTTTTACATTAAAGCATGTAAACATGTTCTAGTACAAACGCAAAATGCAAGTATAATCCTGGAAATGCTATATAATAGTTGCCCTAATGTTTTCTCATTGTGTGCAAAATGCATGTAGAATCTAAGCTTTCAACACTCATTTGGAGTTCCTGACAAATTCCAGAATATCACTTTTTTAAGCAATCGATGTAGAGGATAGAGTGTGGAAAGATATTTCAAACAAATTGTTGAAAATGATGAATGCAAACTGTCTACAAAAGAAGTGCAAGTGGGATAAGCAAATTGTCATAGTACTCATCGTGTGTGTGTGTGTGTGTGTGTGTGTGACATTTTTAGAGGGAGCTACTGAGGGAAAGCTAAAATGCACGTCCCTACTAATTTCTAAAACCTGACACAGCATTCCTTTTACTTCTCGGGAAGGAAGTGTAGTTAGAAGGTCAGGAGGCCTATACAGGAGCTCTTCCCTTTACAAGGCAACATTCAAAGCATTTCTTCCCTCCTCTCCTTGTGTACCCTAACCTAGTGTAAGCCTGCGCATCCGGTCTCCATTACTGTGTTCTCTTCTGAGAGAATATGACAGCGATAAGGCTCTTTTGAAGTCCAACTTTACTACAGGACCTCTAGGGAGGGACAAAGCCAGCTGCTAAACTGGAGAGAACACTCAGCCAGCTATATTTACTTTTCTGTGTTTTATTCCACATTTCTTGTCAAAGATTTTTAGATACTAGTGCAGTGCCTGTTCAGAATGGGCCGATTGCTTGGCCTCCGGTATTGCTGCTGGCAGCTTTCTCGATAACCGCTTATCCAAAGAACTTTATACTTGACACTGCACTTCCTTGGGTCCTGGGCAATACACCTAACATGGCATAGCTGCGTCCCCTAATTCTAGAGTTCACACGTCATTTGCTAACAGCTAGTTTTATTTGGGACCAGGCTATTTCCGGGAACAAAAGTGTTATTCCAAAGGTTCCATCCCTGATGCTTAAAATGTTTGTTTGCTACAATGTACCATGTCCGGTTTCTCTTTCTTCAGCTGTTCTTAAATGTACTGTAGCAAACGACGGAGAGCGAGCTGTAGGTATCAGTATCAGTTAACAGTTAGGCTTATATGGGTTCCCTCTCAATACTCTACACTGTGTGTACATAACGTACTACTAATAAATAGTCCTGTAGTTCTCAAGCAGCTAGCACTAGACACTGCACTTCCTTGGGGCCTCAGCAATACACCCGCCAAGTGTAAAGTCAATCAGATGAACGGTTGTCGTGGAACTCAAAGGACAGACTTACACCTTTCATTTTAGTTAGATGCCCTGGATATCTTTACCATATCATTTTCCCCTCTTTGTTTGCAGTTTAAGATTCCCCAATAGTTATTATTTAATGGAATTTGTATGTATGCCTTGATACAAATTTCCATAACATTTCAATAACCCTTTGATCATTAGGCTACACAGTCAAAACAGTCTGCAGCATGTCAACCGTCATGCCCTGTGTCAATCAGCAGACATTTCCAGCAACAATATGCCAACACCCATTCTGCACTCTGTTCAGGAAACCTTTTACTAACTCCAAATGGAATATTCTTAATGACTTCCTGTACCTCATGCCTGTAGTATTGCTATCTGAATTCCAGCATCGGACCAGTTTGACTGACCTTGACTTTGCATTACAGTTGTGTTAGGCATCACCATTGAGAATAATGTCAGTTCCAACCCTCACGTCAGCTTAGTGCCCTATGTATAGACACACACACACACACACACACACACACACACACACACACACACACACACACGTAAATACTCACCATTTACACAAGCATTGGGTTCTCAGCTGTACAGGACATACAGTATCACTGTTTGACTACAGAATTACACAAGGACTTTCATGTACTTACGTTGGCACATTATAGAATAATAACAGAAACAGCTTGGTTAACCGGCTGTTTGCTCCATTGGTAGATTCCTATGCAATTCGCTACAATAGCTTATCCAGAGGGCTAATATTTGTGTTTAGTTTCATTTTAGGTTTCGGAGACAAGCATTCAGGAAAGCTTTAGGAGGCTCGCACAGCTTACCCCTTATACGTTGTTTTGCTATTGATGTGATGGCTGATCTGGTGCAACTTTATAGATTTTTTCTTCTTCTCAGATACCTTATGAAACATGCTTTAGCTCAAGAATAACAATTAAGTAATCATTTTTCAGTCTTCATTCTTTTAATGACATCCCCTTGATCTTGTGTGAACGGTATCACCACCATATTTACCTGTGACCAGACACAGGTTGAACCAGGGCTCTACATCCTGGGTTATTAGCGTAAAGGGGATCTAACGCTATGCAACTGTTGTATCATCTGTAGTAACATAGTTACATTTTTGAAAGTAAGCTTCTCCTTTCCATTCAAACCTCTTGCCAAGCTCCTCACACCATTGGGTGCATACATGATTTCAGTCTGGTCCTGGATTGTGTTGTTGCCAAACATGTTGTAAATGTGACATGGAGTTTCCATGATCCTCCCAGTTAGGGAAGGAAGGGGCACTGGTTTTTGCCCACCCACACCACACCCTTAATGGAGAAATAGGCCAAGGTAGGGTCCTGCTCTTTCCTTGTCACTTTCCACATTGTGGCTGGGTCTGTGTTTATGTTTCTGAATGTTTCACTAACACACCATCATCAGATATGCTTCATCAGCAGTTACAGGAAGTATGACAGTATAACACTCTAACTTCATCATTAGACCAACACTTGTCAACCTTTCTCTCTTTCTAGAACACTTTTGTGCATGGAATTGACTCTGTGTCCGTAGCGTGGAAACAAATGTGTTGGTTGTGTAACTGTATATTTAAAGATCTAATATCGGTTTATGGCTGTACCGAATAGTTGGAAGCTTCATTCATAAGGGTGACATTCAAATCAACATTTGGATGCTGCGCAGCTTTTTTTCTCCATTTAATCTGTGGATTAATCACTTTATTCAAATTTGAGGATTTTGTTAGAGGATTTTGATTTTTTGGGTGATGTCATAAAATGTGACGATGGACATTTGAAGTTCATTGGAAAACCTCAATAGAAGCTTCAAATGAAAAAAATGACATTTGCACAGCCCTAAAACGTTTGCAGGAAAACACTATGGCAGTTTTGTCTATGACATTCAGAAAATGTTCAGTAATGATTTAAAACCTGTTCTGTCTGAACAAAGTTTGCTTGCATGTAAATGAGCTGTTGATTAAACACTGAGTCAATTTGTGTAAAACAGGAACACCTTTGCAATATTTCTAATACAATGTAATAGCCCTGGATTAAATACTACCCTTTTTTAAAAGCTAACAAAAGATTCTGATGATAAATTGTTAGGGAATTGTGGCTTGAAATTAATGGTCATTTTGTTGTACTGAATTATATTATAGTGTAACATTAATGTAATGTGTTGTGGATAAAATAACAGGATTCTAAAATGAAAAGTGTATACTGGCTGACAGGCCTAGAGGACAATGCAAATACCTAGCATTGTGTTATTACCGTAATTCTAGGGTTGTTATCGCTGACTAAAGTAACCCCGACCTTCGTGAGACTGAGGTTGGGAGAAGGGTCATGGATCCATTCACATCAGTGGCAATTGCAAACAATTTTTCAAGGAAAAAAACATTCCTTGTCTTTTATGATGTGAATGGGTCTGCACACGTTATCTGACCCAGGTCCGTAATCCAATATTGCATGTTTTTGGTATTTTTGCAAAAGGCAGTGAATGTCTGCTTGATTACATTACATTGTACTGTAAGTGTTGCCCTTGTTTTGTCCAGCCCTCCAGCACCGTCTAGAGTCTTTAAGTCTAAACTCCTCTTACCTCTCTCCTCCTCTTGGACACGTTAAAGCCCCTTCAGGGGGAAAGCTCTGTCACACTGTGAAGACTCAGGGCAGTTGATCTGAAATTTGCATTGACTTGGCATTTTGGCAATTTCCTGAAAATTTGTCACAAAGAGGAAGGTGCCAATGGTGTCCTTATTCAAAGCTATGTATTTCCTCCCCTAAACCTTAAACCAACAAATTATGTTTTTTGTTGTCAACTACTAAAAATAGAATACTTTTCACATGTTTTTTTTTTGCATATAATCTACTGTATTTGTGTCATACGATAAACATTGTCAAAAAAAGTCCGGCCCTGTTGAATACCTAAACACAATAAAATGAAGGCAGTGTTTCTGGAGCTCTTGCACTTTCATAGGGCTCACTGACTCATCGGTGGATGTGTCGCGGTGAAAACCAGTACAAGAATTCTCTCCATGTGGTACACAACACCCGCAGCACACAGAGCTCTGACAATCTGACAATCCCAGCTTCGTATTTGCATCACAGCTTTTGCTACAGGGAATGTGTTGTTGATTTAATGGCATGGCGGTGTGTAGACCTGTTGTTGTAGAGACACTGTATTTTTTTTCTTCAACTTATTTGACGTATATCCTAGAGCCATAACAAAGTTAGAAGTGAGGATACTTTACATGAGTTAATAATTGAATCACTGTTGTCAGACCATTTTGTGCTATAAAGTGTGTGTGTGTGTGTGTAAAAGACACATAAGGGGATGAGAAGTATATTTCTTGCCCCTACCATCTTATTGCTAATAAGGTGTAGTAATTGCAAAAAAGTCTAATAATTCATGTAGCTATGAGATGAAAGGGTTAATGTTTAGACATACCTCAATCATGTTAGGTCTCATGGACTGACTAGAAGGGCTTTCAGCTTACAATCTTTTTTTATGTGGGGTGTTGGGAGGGGCTGTGGGCTGCTATGGGGGGTTGTGGCCTATATAATAATTCCATGGTTTTGGCAGTCAGATTTTCAAGAAACTTCCTGGTGTGTCAGGATCAATCGAGCCTAAGCCAGTCTAAATTAAAGGCTTGGGGCTGGGCAGAAGTCGAGGGCAAAAGGCATCCCTGTTGGTTAAAAGAATGAAACGTCCGTCATTACAACACTATAGGGAGCATCAGCTTTATTACTTAAAATTCCTTTCCAAAACTTCTTACTGTTCAATAACGACACACGCTAAACATTGGTTCAACTATATCTTTGTTTTGCTCAATATAAATTAGGTTGAAATAATTAACACCATGGAAGTAATTAAAAAGTCACCTCATATTTTCATTGTTTTGTGGTCATTTTATTATCCTCAAGGAAGCGACAAAACAGAACACCTGTAAAGACAAGAAAAGTGATCTATTCAAGATCAACAAAGTGCTCAGACGTTTGTTGTTACATTATTAGCCCACTCGGATATCGTTCTGCCATCTTGTAACTCACAAAATCGACAATTAGAGCAACGCTCTATGCATTCGAAAAGGCAGAGTCAATCTCGAGCACTCGACCATGAATGAGCTCATCCCTTTGTAAGAAATATCCATTCAGCTCTACTCGCCCTATTTTGAGATGTTTGACTTACAAAAAGAAGCATTTGTTGCAGTACACTATCTTGAAGGCATTTGTTATTTATTGTCACTTTCTTTCAGTGCTTAAATACAGTACAATGGTACAAGTGTTAGAATCTTAAACCTAAAGGTAAATTTGACATTAAATAAGTGAGTTTATTTAAATGGTTTTGGCTACTGAAGCCGTTGTTTTACAAGTTTAAAACGGATGCAGTTGTAAAACCGATGCAGTTATCATTTTCAACCACTTGGGGGCACAGGCAACTTACAGGGAAGAGATGAGGAGCTATGAGCTAGGGTGTGAAGTGTGTGTGTGTGTGTGTGTGTGTGTGTTGGGGGGGGGGGCTTCATTAATTAAATGGAATATGATCCAAAAGACTCTGCTCACTCGTGACACATCATGTACCACAAGAGAGGAAATAAGACAAATGCCACAGATGTCCCCTTTTCTCTGTCCTGTTTTTCTCTGGTTGTTTCCCTCCAAATCCAAACGTCAGACAGACAGCGCCTTAGTATGTTTTGGTCTCCTGAGTGGATCTTTCCAGTACACCCATCTGTCAGACTTTTTTCTAAGGACTGAGGAGGGGTACGGGGGCGTGTTTGTGTCTGGGCCCGGGTGGGTGGATGGGTGGGGGCAAGAGATCAGACACAGTACATATCACATCGCAGGCCAAATATCCTAATAGTCTGATGTACCATCTGATCTACTGTCCCAGTCATATCCATATCCAGGGCTCATCCATGCACACCCCAGCCCAGATTGTCCCATCTAGTGCAAGTTAAAAGACCATTTTTAAGCTTGCCCATGCAACCATGTCTGCCCATTTCTCTCTCTCTCTCTCTCTCTCTCTCTCAAACTTAATCAATGCATCTGCTTTAACCTTTATCAACCCCCCTTATTCTCATCCACCTTTTCTTCCCATACATTTTTCTTCCTCACCAGAGGAACCTTGACACCTGTGGAGTCAACCAAGGCGTTGTCTCCTCTGCTTCAACTCTAAATTGTAGTTAAGTTGATTTATGCACAAGTGAAAGCGTCATCAAATTGGTTTAGAAATGCTCTCCCATGACAGTCCACTTTGAGGGTGTAACAGCAGTTGTTTTCTATTTTTTAGATAATTAGCCTAATGGAAGTTGGTTTGACATCCAGCAGCAACATTATCTTTTATGAAAATGTGAGGCGGTGCCAGTTGTGAGAAGTGCGAAGTGTTCTCACCTGCAGAACTAATACTGTTAATGCATTCATATCATGGAGGGTTATGTAACTGTGCTAGCTGAGATGGAAAGTGCAGCCACCTCACCAGTCTTAATGCATTCAGGCTCCACAGTGTCAGATGGCCCCAGTGATCCAGGGGGCTCAAGATGGCAATGCTGGTTTACAGTCCGGACGTGTGTGTCAGTCTGTGCAAGCCAAAATGTGTGTATTTGCGCTGCAGTGTTTGTTAGAATGTGTGTGTGTGTTCTGTATTTACAGCCATACATCAGCCGTGCATGCAGGACTCTTTGCTTTGCCATTGGTTGAGAGGCTGCTTAAAAGTAAACACCAATCAATCCTCCCTGTCTCTCTTCCTCCCTATGCTGCCACTACAGACAGACCGAGTGACATGAGTTGTGGAGAAAGCTCCCCACCTCTCCTCCGCCTCTTTTCTCCCATGCACTGTAATCCTGACACTGAAAACTGCCCCTCAGAGAACAAGTGTCAGCCTCAGAATAGAGCGCGTGTGAATAGTGCGTCGGCTCCCCCTCCCCCCCCCCCCACCCCCCGGTTAGCATGTTAGAGAGTGCTAATGTTGATGGAGGTGACAATTAACTATACAATGATCACAGTGATGGCGCTTGTGCCGATGCCTCACAGCCTTGCTAAAGAGATAAGTGACTGATCTCAACTCAACTGCAAGCGGGCAGATGACAGATAAGCACATAAAGGGACAGTTACTTTTGGTAACACAGTGTAAGCTTGCCTACCAGATGTTCTGCAAGCTTTATGCTTCATATTTGACTTGCTAATATCAGCAGCCTATTTATAGTTCTCGTTGAAGCTTTGGAACCTTAATAGAGGCCTTTTGTATGTTTTTAGGATGATGACTGCACATCATATATGTACATAAGATTAATCTCCTATGTTAAATGTTGCTCTTTGGAAAAGTTTTCAACTGTTGACCTAAGAAAGGGCAGAATTTCCATTTGAAGTCAGTGGGGGAAATACCATGAGTTGTGTTGAGAGTAAGGACTCGCCTTATTTGTGCCACGGACGGGTAAGCACACAAGAGCACACATTCACTGCCGCTGCTGCTTCTACCGCTGGCTTCTTTGCCAGGCACCCGTGGCTGACTCTGATAAAACAGGGGAATGTTTCGGAGACACAACCTGAGATATTGACCACCTCTCAGCCGCCACTGTCAGGTTGTGAAACGGCCCAAAAGATATTTGCATGAAATAAATGAGAATCTCTCTCACGTCCACCCCTGACATGGCCAAAGGTTTACTGTCGCAGATGCATGCTCCATCTGGCCCTGCTCTCCTCATCTCCACTCTTCAGAGTGGAGATGAGGAGAGCAGGGCCAGATACACCATCAGTTCAGATACACCATCATACTTTGTGCTTGATTATGGATAATATTTGTTAGAGGGCTCAAATTATAATCGTTTAACTTTAGCATCTTGTGTTAAGTATAGCAGGGCAAAGATTCCAATTCATTAGGATGAAGTATGCAGCATGATACCAAAGTTAAACAGGTCTGAGCTGTCATAGCATCCCCAAAGTGAGTCATACCTCTCTGTTTGTCCTGCTTTGGATTTCAGGGAATACAGGGTTGAAGGGGGGTCAAGTGGTCGTCTATCCTGAGCAAACATGGACATGGTGACAGCCGTTGGGACAACAAACCTCCACGAGAACCAGGCTGTCCTGCCAACATTCTCCCCACCTCTCCACTACCAGCACAACTCCCCTCACCCCTCAGCCCAGGGCTGTGATCCTGCATTGCCGGCATAATGAAGCCATATAAGCCTGTTATTTGCTTCTTTATGGCTTGTTTTATGAAGGTGAGCTGACAAGCAGCTCCCAGAATGGTTCCTGTCACTTTAACAGACAGCATTACCAAGAGAAAAGGAGCATTGGGGAGGGAGGGGAGGGCAGGCTGGAGAATGGGCCAGAGCCTTTATGTTTGCCCTGCCAGGGCTTTGATGGGTAGAGGTCCGGCTGCAGGCTATCACTGGTACATTTTACATCTTCCATCTTTTGTCAGGGGGACATTATTGACGTTTGACCTATGTTCTTATTCCCACCTCCTCTTCACTAATCAATTACCACATCGATCCATTAATCAGACAGGGTGATGGCCAGTGAAAGGGCCCGTGGGTATGTGTGAAGAATTGTGGGATAGGCCTCAGGCTATCGTGGGGGAGGGTCTTCACCTGTGGAGTGCGCTCTCCAGCATTTGGCTTACAACAAGTAGTCAGTCCTAGCTATTACTTTAGAGGCATATGTGGGTTCTTTTTTCCCCGAGACAATGTTTTTTCCATATGCAATGCATTTAATTCATATATGTATTTGTGTGAAAAAGCATTTATCAATGTAAGCAAAATGAAGCTGATTTCTTAAATTGCCATCTTTTCACACCAATTCATCTACTGCATGCACAGAATGTCATGGATGCATTTTAAATTAATCCTAGCAATCCATTTAAAGACACACACACACACACACACACACACACACACACATGCTTCCTCCATATTAAAAAATATATTAATTTCCTACAATGGGAAATAAAAAATAAAAACTGTTGTTCCCAGCCTAGAAGCCAACAGGGTGAAAATCGACAGGAAGTGTTTTCATTAACAAAGTGTTATTTAGTATGACTTTTGAAACATTGGCACAAATATCCAGCCATTACACTGACCACTCACTGGAAACAAGATGCTTTTTGAATGAGCGCAAACATGTTTTTGTCCATCTGACTGTTTCCATGGAGGTTAGGCAGTAGCATAATTGTGTTTAGGGCACAAACAGAAACAGATCAGACACACAGACGGTCAACAGATCAAAACGGAAGCTGCGGGAGCGGAACCCACCACGCTTTGATTAGGTTTGGTTTCGGTTTGGTGTGCGCAGACTAAAGCCATCACCCCAGTCCATCTCTGCTCTTGCCAAGTTGCATGCCAAAACGGGGAAAGATTTGGGAAAGAAAGTTAAAGAGAGAAAAGCTGTGGGCTGTTATAGTCCACCCCCCTCAGACTGACCAGGGTCCAGCCGACAGTCACCCAGCTCTTGTGGGTTTAGTGAATTGAGAAGACACTTCTTGTGTGGATTTTTCAATTCTTCAACATGTCATTTGGCCGGTAGTGCTATTGTCCCCTGCCCCTTTTCTCCCTGCTCCTTCTGCTGAGACGAGTCGTGTCATCCCCTCGTGATCAGCACTTTTGTTGCCTTTGTTTTTGGCCTTACCTCAGAAGTCCATCTTGTCTTTTATGTCCCTGCCTTTCATGCATAAGGGAACAGTTGTGGCCTGTTGTGGGGCTGTTCCACTGCATTTCCACCAGTGGGGCTTCCTTTCATTCTCTTCAAAGTACTACAATGGGGCTCTGAAGGCCTGAATGGCCAATGCGGAGTGCACAATCCTACAGAGCCCGCTCATTTTGTTTTGCCAGAGTCAATAAAAATGCTAAGTTAAAAGCTAACCCCCTTATGCCCTCCTCAAATGGAGCGACTTGTTTGACCTCCCCTCTCAATTAACTTTTAATGATAAATTCATTGATTTTTCATGTCATTGTAAGTGTATTGTACTGCACACATTTAATGTTGCATTTTAATATTTATTTATTTCAAATTAATTTAGCCCATACAGTATGGGCTACACAATAATCAACGCTGACTTGAATGGATTTACTGAGTTGTTTATGGCACAAAGAAAGGGAGAAAGAGATGGCTGGACAGACACCATTAAGACTGTTATCATGACCAGCTTGTATCTCTTGCAAATGATAGCTCTTGTATCTTTTACATTAAGATTTTTCCCTGTCCTGAGACCCAGATAAAGACCTCTCCATTATTCTGTAGGAGTGGGATTTAACTAGTTTTACATTGAGCGATGAGAAAAGAAGAAAAAAGTCTGCAGTCGTCTTTAGGCATTACGGCCGAGGCCTTGCATAAAAGCATTGTGTGCCGATTTGTGAGCTGGGAGAAAGCCGGGGACTTTGAGAAGGATTACAGGTAGGCAGACATTGGCTACTGAAGATAACCGCCATGACTTCATCCTCATTGTGTAGATTAAGGCATAAAACCCAAACTAATGAGACCGGAAAGGGGGAGAAGACATGGATGGGAGGAGGAGTAAGGGGTATTGTTGATGGTGAGGGACATCATTGTCACTGGAATTAGCTTTTTAAAGCGAGAAGAGGAAGATGTTGGTCCAAAGGTCATATAATCTGAGCAAGTGAGATAAAAAAAAAAATGGATGGCCTAATCTCTGCGCCAAAATGAAATGCTAAATTAGTTAAATGCAAAGACTTAAGTTCGAGTGGGTAGCCTAAATCATGATGTATTCTGCTTGTAGGCGAATGGCATTGCATTTTCATGATGTTGCTTTCTTAACTGACCAGAGCAAATTTCTGGTGTTGGTTCTTTAAATCAATTGTTCGTTTGGTAGCATAATACTCCAGTACAGTCAATTCAGTAGTAATGTTAGTAAGTTCAGTAAGCTTTTGTCCGAGAAACTACCCAGTAAACTCTGCAGCCCCCATCTAATGTGGAGGGGGACGGATTGCTCATCCCGAGCTTCAACTGGAGGGCAAGCAAAGAAAGCAGGGGTCAGAGAAGGGAAAAAGTAGAAAAGTGTGTTTGATTCTTTCCTTTCCCTGTCTTGGGTGTCTCTGGTTAATTTTCTTTTAGCATTTCTCTGCCATCCAATTGTGTCCTCAGACCTGAGGCAAAAAAACAAAAGTGTCAGACAGGCAGGACACGGAGCTAGGTAAATATTGATGACTTTTTGACCATTTTATTTCCCACCCGCAGACAGCTTTCTGCAGACAGAGAGCCTGTTTATGCTTCAAGAACATTGATTTCCTCCCTGTTCTTTATTCATCTTTATTTTCACCAAATTTAATCTGGAAACATAAGCACCACAAACCCCAAAATGTAGTTTGCATATTAAGAAGTAGCTGATTATTGTGGGGTAGAAACACAGATCTTTAATTTTGTGCATTTTAGACACAGCTTCTGCCTGCACCACCATGCTGGAGATAATTGTGGAAATCTACATATTGAGAGGGAGGCTGTCGTCAGGGTCTGTTTTGGAGTGGGCCTCTTGTTATCTGCTGTAATTCATGTGGTAGGATGAATATTACTACCTGAATTAGGCTATTATGCTGCCAGGTGGAGGCCAGTAGAGTTACACGAAATAGTGATTATCATGTCATGATAATGAAGCAATTACTACAGGCTATTCATAATACAATATTGACTACCAGACCGCTATCAGCAGTGACTAGATATTATGACAGATCTTATGTCAAGTTGAATATTTATTAAGATCGAATATACTCTTCCTCCCTATTTCTATTGGACAGAATGTGGTACACTGCAGCTGAAGAGGTCTAGTCTTTGGCATTTAGTTATACTATTTAGTATTCTATTTATTATTCACGCTCAGACAAGTGCCCAGCCCATGTGGACTTACTGCGTAGGACGCCACAATTACCACTGCAATATTGAAACATTTGTCAGACAATAACATTACTTCTTATATATGACGTTACATTGCAAACAAGAACATAACAAACATAACAACATAACATAAAATCCATCACAAAAAGACTCCCTCTCTAAAATGAATCATGGATATTGTGCTAAAAACTCTAGCCCTTAAATCATCACAATGTGCAATAACACATAAAATGGACATCTTCAGTCTCACCTAAATCATATAGCAAACAAAGCCTTTTTTCTTCAGGGAGATCATTAAACTTGCATTTCTCTTACTAATGGCAATACACCTTTATCTAACTATACATACCTAGATCTTTTCATTTTGGTTAAATTCTGATTCACATAAGACTCTGTACTGTACTTGTTAGATGGAACAATTTCATTATGTCAGCTGACTTCCTCCTTTACTTCTGACCAACAAGCGTCATATTTCTAAGGCCGCTAGAGGGCTTTATCACTTGAACGTAAACAATTGTTGTGCTTGGGTATTTGCTGAAATGACTGATACTTAAAAAAAATCCAAGTTAAAGGTCTTTCTGGTGAGCCGCTGTTGAGACACATTCACAAGTATTTTTCAAAATCCGGATCGTCTCATTTGCATGTTTAATGTTAGGAGGTTTCCATCCCATACCACCACTGATAGCAAAAGCTGGTGTAAACTTAGCGTGTGTATAGAAGCATGTGTATCTGTGAAATCCCAGGTCCTCGCATAGTTTGCCATTTCTTAGTGACATGCTTATACCTGTTACCTTGAGAAATATTATTGCACCTGTCCGGATTACATGGCAGGGGATTTCAGAGATAAGGAGATGAAACAGGAAAACAGGAGCTGAATATGTGTGCATCATCAGTGTCATAGTTGTGTGAGAGTGGTGAAGATAAGATGTGTAGTTCGAGGGTATGTGGTCTAAGGTGGATTTATTGTAGTTAGGCACTACAGAGAGGCGTACAGTGAGTGTCAGATCATCAGAGGCTATCCTGTTGGATTTAAGATCAGTTGATAGTGTATATCAGTGAACTGCTTTGTCCGTGTTGCACTCCAAGTTACGGTGTTGGAGGAAGACCGACATAAAGCTGCATGTAAAAAGCTGCTCACCCAGCATTGAGAAGTGCAATATACTTTAGTTTTGGTTTTGTAATCCCTGGGGTTGTGCTGCAGTCTCAACCGCCGCAAACGGAGACCTTTGGCAACACCGACACTGACGCCAATGTTTCGCTGCCTGATTGGGTCTTATCAGTCATGAAGTCTTGTTCCGTTAGACTAAGCTACTAAAGTTACTATGGCAACTAACAGCAACGGGCGGAGTGCATGCTGCCTCCTCTTTCCCCTGGCATGCGCATGCCCAGTATACGAGAATGTTCGTGAGATATGTGGTTTGGGCATGTTAGTTTATACGGAGATTAGTTTTTCTACTGGAGCTAAAACACTGATCACTTTTGGCTCAAAACTCCGCTTAAGAACCAAAACGTAGCAATGTAAATGTAGCCTAACGCAGAGCTCACCACCCTCTTACCACATTCCACCCCCCCTATCCTCCCCTCATCCTCCCCCTTTAATGCCATTGAGCCTGGGTCTACTGCTGCCTCTCTGCTAATGAGAACCAGTCCCATCCAGCACCATATAAACCCACTTACACACACACACCTCTGATCTCAGACCAGTAAACATAGTCACTGTGGCCAGGTCCCACCACTTTACAGCTGCTAATTTAGCCACACAGCCCTGTGTTATCATAACCTTTCATGTAAAAAAAAAAAGAAAGGGAAAGAGGGGAGAGGAAAAGAAATTGGTAACGTACGTGCATATGGCACTTTGGGGACTGTTAAATATATAGAACACAAGTATATAGTGATCTAATAATGGGGAAATGTCCACCAGATGTGGGATGGTGTAAATAAAAGAATCCAGATTGAGTGTAGTGAAGTGATGTATATTTGATGATGGTGCCTAGATCCCCCATTGGTTACAGCTCTGCTCAAATCTATCTGTGATGTTTATCGCTGACTGCTTATGAACGGTTCCTTTTTGGTTTTTATGGGAACATTGACATGTTAAATTAGCCACCACTCCTGCCATTTTTAGCTAGTATTTGCTAAATCATTCTGCTAAAAGAAGTTCAAAATAAATCAATTAGGCTAAATGTACGAAATAAGCCAAATAAACACTCATTGATGTGGTCACATTTGTGTTGTGATGACCAGACATATACACCACCTTAATGTTTTTTTTTGGTGATTGTGAGTGAAAATAAGGTGTAGAGGTGATGAAAAATATTCACATCATTCTAAGGGTACAAACAAACTCTCAATTGATTTAGGTGTACACTACCTACCATATTAATAGTTTACTTACTTTGGTTTCTGTCCACATAATCTTGGTGACAACTGGGGACAGAAAAAGATGTAAGGTTTCTCATTTTTCCTAGCATCTTCCCAACTGTGGAACTCGGCAATATGTGGCTTTTTGACATCATTGTGGACCCAAGGTGACAAAATAATTCCAGTGGAGAATTTGATTTGGCAAACGGAGGTATGATTAACAATAGGAAAGACATGCTTTGCAAAAATGGATAGGAAATGTGGGCTCTGCACAGAAAGTTAAAAATGTTGACACACTGGAAAAAAAGAACAGATCTCTTTACAAAGAAACCACAGCTCAACAGCAGTTTACAGTTCATCAGAACAGTATGCATCACTGAGGCCTCGACATTGGTAATTACAAAGCCTGCACTCTGATGGAACTGGTTCCTGTTAATAGATGGTGCTTTACAGAATTTCACTCCTTTTCATGTAAAGTTCAGCTGCTACATTGGCTTTTCTTTTAAAAACATGAAATTAATAAATACTATTTGCTGGGGTCAAAACAGGAAACAAAAACAACACAATGTATCGTTATATCATGCATCTGTAATGTAGGGCTGAAACAATTTGTAATAGTATGATTATTGATCAATTAAAATAAAAATAATCGGCAACTATTTTGATAATTATTTTAGCCATTTTTCAAATAAAGATTCTCCGTTTCCAGTATCTCAAATATGACAATTTGCTGCTGTTTTTTGTTAGTAAGTTCATTATCTTTGGGTTATGGACAGTTTATTGGACAAAAGGAGACATTTGACAACGTCACCTTGAGCTCCTGGAAATTACACCACACATCTTTTTCTTTTTATTTCTTTTTTTTTAATACTATATTCTGACCTGATAGTTGCAGTCAAACTCTGCTACATCCTGTTAGCATGCTTGCATATCATCTCCTCAGATGTTTTAAAATGTGTTTAAGGAGAATTGAACATAGCTTTTGTTACTTTTGCATGCCAAGGATGGAAAAAATGTACCGGCCTTATTCCTTCTTTACACCTTAGTTGCCAGTTTACTGTACTGTAAAATGAGGCCTCCTGCGAGCTATGAAAGAGGTAGTGCAGTGAAATTAAGGGGAAAAATGCTGATTTTGGTCTTTATTATTGACCTCTGCTTCTGGTGTCTTGTGTCTAGCCAACATCAAGGCACCTCCACTCCCTTTCCCCGTTCTCAGTTTTCTTCATTCATAATGAAACCTACTCCTAAATTACAGCCCCTGTCTTTTTGTAATTCACTTATATTATAATATATTTGCCTTTTAAGTGGGTACTTAATATGGCTTTGTAACATTTCCCCCTGAGCGGTATGCACAGAATAGACTGATTTCATTTAGGTCGCAACAGCCCCCTACCACTCACAACTCAACACAACTAATATCATCTTAATTCTGCAGTTTGATTTTTTTTGGGCACTCAATTTGGGCACTGTAGCTTTTTGTCCCTGAAATAACTGAGCTCTACCTTTTCTTACTGGTCTACAGTACAATTTGCCTGGTGGTGTGCCAAAGTCTTTCCTCCAACCTTTGCCATATTTGGTGAGAACTGGTCCTAGTCTAAATAGACTCACTATTTTTTTTTTTTTAGAAGCACTAAAATGCTGGAAGCAACCTGAATTGGGTTTTAAATTGCCTGCTACAACCGCAACTTCTCAGTGCAGATTAGGCCTGATTGGGACTGGAGGGCATGCGGAAGCGTAGTTGACTGGATTAAGTGGCTATTGAAGCGACTTTTACTCCTTTTTAGAGAACAAAAGGCAAGAAAAGGGAATAATTCAGCCCCCTTTTTCAACAGAAGGAATACCCCCCTCTTCCTCTTTTTCTCTTGTCTTCCTTTGGCAAAGACACTAATTACAAATATGATCCCTAGAAGGGCTTCTGATACCCATTGAGAGTTAGTGGTGGGAGAAGCTGTTTCTGGCTGTAATTAGATGTATCTGATCTAAACATTTAGCTATTCATTAGGGCCAGTAGTTTCAGAGGCCAGATTGACAGAACAAATAATTAATTTTGTTTTTAATTACGTGTGTACAATGATTGTGATTTTTGGTGCACATAGTTGTGTGGGTGTGTGTCTATGTCAACAACTGGTCAACCTGGCATTTCATTGTGTGGCAATCCAAGTACATTTGTATTTTTATGTTGTTTGGCTGGAAAACATGAATAACTTGATGCACGTTTTCGCTCTGTTTGCTGCAGCACACAGTCACTTACTCATGTTGCTTAGAAAATAAATGCTTCTAAAAATAGAAGCATACATCACAACAATATGATTGGCATTGCAAATGTTTAATTATTTGAATTATGTCTATCCATTTTATCAGTGTCACTTATAGAGCAGAATCATCTATAGTAGGTTTTGCACCTTTAGTAGTAATGTAGGTACGGAATTTGGCCTTTTTAAAACTACAATAACACAGCTACTCTGTGTTCCCTAATCCTAGATATTTCCATGACTCAGCTCCAACCATTGCTAACACCCCTACTCATTCACTTCCTGCCCTCCCTAGATATTTAGCAGTGTGGCAACATTAGCATATGAGTAGCTCAGTGTTTGGTTGAGTTTGTTCTCAACAAAGGGTGCCAAAGCACAGGTCAATGTCTCTCATCCACTTCAATGGACAGCTGAAGGGCAAACAGAACTCCCAAAATGAAAGGTTTCCAAACTTTCGTTGTAGTCTGTTGGAAGAGGCCTCCTTCCTCGCGTATTATATAAACACTGTAGATATTATGAAGATGAATGCAGCAACAACCTTTAATTATTCATTGCCCTTAGCCCTGTATTGATACTGTGTGTTCTCATGAGTAATGTATGCACCAAAGATGTGTATTTGTGCGTACTGAGTGTTGTGTATATTTATGAAATGTACACAAACTCATGTATATGTCTGTGTGCCACCGTGTGCTTATGTATGTTTATATTTGTGTTGACAGGGAGAGCGGTTGGCTCCTGCCCGCAGCCTGGCAGTTGTATACCGAAGCATGGCGTTATCACCATCAGTCGGCAGGCCCCTCGCTGCGCTACATACCCCGCAGGGCGGTTCTCTACTGCCCTGGCAATGATGAGCGAAAATTGAGGAAACTAGCCACGCTGGATGTCGACTGTGCGGTCTTGGACTGTGAGGATGGTGTGGCCCTCAGTAAAAAGGTACACAAATACACATGCAGCTTTGTATGTTCTTTAGGAGGGAGCACACAAACACACATGCACAGCTGTGTGATCCTGGCTGATTTTAATTCCATCTCCCTCCTTCAGACAGGTGCTCGGTCTTAATCACCGAAAGGCAAACTACCTAAGTGAGATGTTTAAAGCAAGCACATTTCACCCTATTATGATGGTATAAAGGCAGTGGTGGCCCCCTATCAGAGTCCTTTTAAAACAAGGTGACCATGTCCCACTGGGTGAGCAGTGGGAAAGCACCAGATGCAGCAGGTTAAAAGCATTCTTCCCCCGCCCACACAGCCTCCTCATTGGCCCTGCTGAACTGCCCATGAAATTGTGATTGGAGAGTGGGATAAAGAAGGGGCCCGGGTAAAAAGTTAACTAACAAAGGTTTTTAAGTCATGATAATAAAGATGATTGATATGGCTGGAGGCTGTTCCTGTAGTAGACAAAGACAATAAGATGATGGCCTGTGTGACTGACAGGCTAAAACTGTGACCCTATGATGGAGTTGGTGGATGTCAGAGCTTCTGTCTTTATTATGTGTTAGAGGGGAAATGTGGAGAGGAATGCAGCACTGAAGCAGCCATTCAGGCTTGAGGAGAATGTAGATGGTGGATGTAAGCCTGTCAGCATGTGACAGGTCCATGTCTCTATCTTATTCCAACAAAAGTATCCTGCTCCAACCCACCGATTTTGTTTACCAACCCACTTATTTCACATAAAACATAAGACATTACTTACAACTTTTAAAGTTTAAAGTCTGAGTGTGCAGGAAAGAATTGACAATTGTGAATTTTGAATATGATGTGATTCATTTTGTTCTCGCCTTTTCAAAGGCATTTCCTCTGTTAGAAATAAGCTGGTTGGTTGTATATGTACAGGAGGCCCTGGTACAGTACATTCTGTTAAAATGAAGGAGTAAATTACATTAGCATGTCCTGTCCCTCATCACGCTTACCTCTCTGTCTTCCACTAGTAGCACTCAAACAATACCAACAATACATTCTGGAAAATAGTATTGCGATAGTGGGAGACATGGGATGGGAATCATGTGAGGCTCGCTGGAAGATATGTATGGCCCAGTTATGGAATCGTCTATTAGATATGGACGCAAATAGGTTGACAAGGAAAATATTTCTCTGGGATAAACACATTCTTGGTCCTTGGTCTAACGACATGTGCAAATAGTTTTGTAATTATGGTTTTGGTGAGTTGTTTCTTAATAAAGAAAAGCTGAATATTGGTTTGTTTAAAGAATCAGTGTTTGCTAAAGACACAAAGCAGTGGGCCGATGATATATGGGCTAAGCCAAAATTGCGTATTTTTGTAATGATAAAACCAGAATATGGCACTGAGAATTATGTTGTATATAATTTGTCAAAAAGGCAAAGATCTTTATGTGCTCAAGTGAGATCTGGTGTTTTGCCTTTGACTATTGAAACACGACGATATGTTAATGTAGAAGAGGTAAAACAGATCTGTCCCATGTGTTGTTTGAATGATATAGAAAATGAGTTCCATTTTGTTTTCTATTGTCCTTTTTATTGTGAACAGCGTGTTTTTGTTTCGTAGGATAAAAGCAGCGATTGACTTGGTAAATATGGATGATGCTCAAAGACTGAGATGGTTGTTCACATATGAAACATATAAATTAGCCAATTATCTAGATTAAGCTTGGGAGAAGAGGGAAAAAAGCTCTTTATCGAGATGAATTGTAGATGAGAATTTTGTGTGTGTGTGTGTGTGTGTGTGTGTGTACGTGTGTATATATATATATATGTGTGTATATGTATATATTTGTATTCATGTATTTCTCCGAATGATTTGTATATGCGACAGGAAGATGTTTGTTATATAAGTAAATTTGTGGTGTCTTGTAATCCCATGTGGGATGGGCCAAAATGCTAACTAACTAACTGTACCTCAATAGTTCCCTGCCTATTAATCCCATTACTTTCTCATTCTTTAATCTGGCTACATCAGCACTTCACAGTACAAGCAAAAAATGTTTTTGACACCATAGGTCCATGTTGGCTTTAAAAGATGCAGACACAGTATGCAACAATCCTGTAACCTATTATGTGTTGTTAGGTCATACTGTGTAATGTAAAAATGAGTTATTTACTCGATAACATAATGTACCTTTCCTACTGGCACCCTTTCTTCACTTCCCACACTCTCAGCTTCTTTCTCCGTTGTGGCAATTGGAAATCCATGGGGGTTGTTGTGTAGTTATACCTTCCCTTAAGACATGTTAATTTTTTTTAACTTTGGAATGAACAGTGCTTCTAGTTTGTGTGTGTGGCAGGAATACTGCTAAGATTTGTTTTGGATATTGATTATAACGTTTTGAAATTAATTTGGCATAATTTTTTTTTCTCACTTTTTCAATGTTTTGAAAATTCTTTTTTAAAAAAAAAAAAAAAAAAATCTTGTCTTCTTTTATTACATACACAGGGGAATATTTACCAAGGATTTGCTCCCCCTATTTAGGTGTTGAACAGTCAAAATGCATTTGTCCAAATCTACTAAAAGCCTGCACTGAGGAAGTATGTGTTTGAAGTTATGCAATATATTTTATGGTGTTCCTGTTGAGTTTAGCGTGGCCCATGATTGTTGCGATTGGTTTAAAGAAATACAAACAAGCCCGAGCCCAACTTGACGCACAAGATGGTTTGTTACACCGAACCACCTGAATAGCCGTCATTGGAAACTGTTTGGAAAGGGGCGGGCAAAGGGCAAAACACCGTTCTTTGCTCTTCTTTCACTAAAGAAATACTCTCCAGTTCTGATATAAATTATGCTATTGCAGCATCTAGGCTAACCTCTTTAGGAGCCGCCATTGTTGTTTTGAACGTTGCCTCTTTGTGTTGTCACACCTAAACCACTGCCTTCGCTGCCAGTTGCTCCTCACACGATGCTGATTGGTCCGGACCACGGTGCTTCGGACACAAAACTCATTATTTAAAGCCTGACAATATGGATTTTTGGGTGCTATGTGATTATCGTGTGATCTCATGATATCGCGAGAATCCAGATGCCGTGCAACGTAAGCACTGCCATGCATCCCTGAGCACTTGCGACGTAGGTCTCTAAAAACTTTGAAAGTGTTCATTTGGAATGATTGCATTTTAATATTTGATGACATCTGGCTCATGTTACTTTTGAGTTTTAAAGCACTTATTGTAAGTCGTGTTGGACCAAAGCAACTGCCAAATAAATTTAATGTAAAGAGCTTACATTGCCACACTTCATGCAAATCAGATGCACATGTTGCTGGACACTTTGCATCTGCTTGTGTCAGTAAATACCCAGCTGCATTGAAAAATGTAGAGCCCCTGACGGTAATTTAAAAATATTACCCCTAACCTGACCTCCTAGTATGCCAGATTAAGATATGTTCTGGGACCAACTGAATCAAAGAAAGGGAGCAAAGCAGAGACTGAGCTTGTTAAATGCCATCCTGAACCACTGTTTTGATAAAGGCAACAATGGCTTAGGTGAAATGCGAGGTTAGTTACCGGGTGCATGGATAGGCCCCAAATGGGGCTACTGCCCACAACCATCCTCCTATTATTTGGTCATTAATGTATTCTTTTCATTATCTGTGACATTCACCTTAAAACAGGGAAGGATATTCATGACAAAAAGGTACGCCATGAAGGTCAGTCCACCCCCTCCCCTTGAAAATTGAAATCCGGCAGTGCCTGCTTTAATTGCCTGCCGCTTTGACTCCAAAAATGTCTGCGTTCCATCTTGGCAGTAATGCTGGCTGCTTACGAGGCAGGGAGATGAGAAAAGGAGTAAAGGGTAGGAGCCACCCAGAGCTTGCTAACTGTCACCACAGACCCAGAGGGGAGAGAAGGAGGAGGAGAGAGAGAGAGGGGAGGAAAGATAAGGCTGACTGCTCTAACACTCTTACACATATCATCATATCTGTATGATCAGTGGGGTGGAGGAAGAGGGAGGGCAGGTTGAAACCCCGGAGCGGAACTGACGGCTACACCTGTCCTCTCTCCTCCTCTCTCCCTCGCTGTCTTGTTCTTTCATTGTCCCTCTCTCTCGCTCATCTCCCCTCGCCAGGGTCCTCAGGGTTAAGATTGTTTATCTCTCTCTCTCATGTTCTCTCTCTGTCTCTTAGTGCCCTATGGTCCAGTATTCCTCCTGGTGTTTCTCTCTCTCCCTCTCTTTTCCCCACATGGGTCCCTCCATCTTCCCTGACTCCCCCCTGCCTCCCTGCCGTAGAGATTCTCCCCTAATCCCTGGAAGTTTGGAACTAATGAACTAACTGCTGAGCCGCTGCCACGGAGCTTGGTCCCAAACTATACTGTACTTCACACTCGATTTCCTCTCCAGATGGCATGGTGGCACGGCCGACACAACGGGGAGCACCTCTTGCACACCAGCACGCCCCTGCAAATACACAAGACATGCAGAACACAAACATGCACACACAGGCAAGTGTGCACATATAGACACATATGGACAGACGTTCACACACAAATGCACATGCACGCAAGCACATGCACATGCAAACCGTCTGCAGCTCACTGTAAATCAGTCAAGTATGACCAGTCTGCTGCATACACTATCAGAACATTAAAGAAGCAGGACTATTTGTTAGCGCTTAAAATTAGTTTATATACTATTTGTTTACCTGAAGGTGTATAAACCATCTAAGATAACTTTATTAATTATTATTGGGCCCATGTGGAAGCCAGAAACCCGTCACTCACTGGATTTTACAGTTTTATGAGTACATGGATGTCCCCTGTGCTCTTTTGGTCATTCTCCTGTCCAGAGATGGGCGTTTGTGGTTACAGTGAGAGCAGCTGTGGGAAGAGTAGATGGTACATTGTAGAATGGGTGACAATATTACGGCCTATTAACTTTTTCTGGCTGTAGTGCAGTCAATATATGAGCTATGGTCTATGCATGAACTGTGTCTGACACCAAAGATTTTCAACTTAACATAAATTATGCAGCCAACTGTCAACTGATACATGACCTCAGTTCAATGCTCACTGTGTTATTCCAGAGGACACTGAAAGATCTGCTCTCCATTTAAGTGGATTCAACTGACTAAACTCTTGACAGAAAGAGCTCCTGGGAAATAATGTTAGCCAGTTGAATTATGAATACTGAACATTCGTATTTAGTGTGTGTCAGTGTGTGCGTGTATTTACATCCGTGTATTTACATGTTCTTGTGTGCGTGTGCTTGTATACTTGCGCGCTCAACACCTCAGAGGACCCAGGAGACTCGAGAGAAACTCCCAGTCAGGCTGCCAAGACTCACAAACGGGATGTGAGCCGCTCAGCCAGAAAATAGACCCTGTCCCAGCCAGATCAGAAAGCTCTTCAAATACAAACCTCACTGTTTGTCACAGTGTATGTGTGTGTTAAGTGTCATGTGTCAGGTATCGATTGGAGTCCTTTGGGAGGGTATGATCGGCGAACGAGAGGTCAGGGTGCATAAGAGAGTGATGACAGCGCTGCGATTAGCTTTCGTTGCTCAGGAGTGGAGAGGGCTTGTCCGTTGTTGGAGCACATAGAAAGTGGAGGGATTTAAAGGAGTGAAAGTTGTAAACCTTTATTCTCACGTCACGTGTTTTTAGATATAAGTCATAGATTACATTTGAGCTTTTCTCAGGTCTTTTGAGTAACTTTTGATACACACTCTCATGCAGCTGATCCAGATACCGTGGGTTAAGGGCGAGGATTGAGGCCGAGCGAGGGATCGGAAAATGCTGAGACGTAGAGAACAGAGAGGCCCTCTCTCCCTCTCGCATTATCCTGTTACACTCTTGTGTTTTCACTGGCAGAGCCGCTCTGTGCTACGTGGGCTGCGCAACGCAACACTCGGAGAGTAACCCCAGTAGGAGGAGTGATGATGGAGAAGGCGACGAGGAGAGGAAAACATTAAAGAATTGGAGGAGAAGGAAAGGAATGGAGCAGATGTTGCCTCACAGCAATGCTATACTTCTTATTTTGCAAGAATTTTACTTAATTTAAATTAATGGCAAGGCACGTTGACGTAATCAGACCCCAGCTAGCTATTTGAAACCTAATTGTCTTCTATTACTTCTAACACAAATTCACGCGTCATTGGCCATTTGTTGTCATGTAATTAGTTGTTCTTTTCACATGTGGGCTCAAGACACATGTTTGCGGTTCACTTGTTGTGTTTTCACACCTTCTTTACCTTATTGGCCCCTTGGCCACATTAACTGATTTTGACACCAAGTTAAAAAGAAATGCATCCTTCCACGGATCTTCCAAGACGTCTTTTTTTTTTTTTTTTTTCTCCACATGGTACAGCTTCAGTTTCATTTGTACTCAAGAGCTGTCATATGGTGAAGCTAGGTAATATTATCGTTAATTGACTAACTTTGGAAGCATATTGGGGTGATATATTGGATCCAGATGTATGATTTGTAGTATGTTGTATTGGAAAAGTAAAAAAAACTATTTTATTGAAGCTTTTGTTATACATGTGTAGAGTTTTGCTGATAAAACACAGTCAAGTGAAACACATAATCTTTAGTTATCTTTGACCGTGTGCATTATTTACTTCACTACAGCCATAGATCATGTTGTATTTTTACTTATTTCTTGCTTGGTATTTTTACCCATTACATGGGTCGCATCTGCAAACCTTATATTGTTTGAAGTACACCAGATATTGTTCTGCCTAAATTTAGGAATACCTGATAGGGTCATGATTTGAAAATGCACTCCAGCTCATGCACTTCAAAGCTCAGAAATAAAGCCAAATGTTAGTCACTTAAATATAATATTATTAATAATAAAAATAATAATAATAATAATAATAACCAACAGTCTAAAAATGAATCATTGATTTAAAAGAAAGCTAATAGAGAGATGTGAAGTTAAGCGTAATAATGCCTGTGTTAGTTGTTGTGAGTAGTCTGGGCAAACCGTAAATTAGACAGACTATGTTGGTGGAGACAGCTGTACTGGGAGTTGCAAATGAGACATAAAACGCTAGGAAACCAACTGATGCATAATCACTAATGAACAAAATAATTGTAATTCTGCAGAGAATAGATTATATATGTGAAGATACTGAATGATGGAACTTACCTTCATTTTTCCATCAAAATGGATACATAGCCTTGGGAATTAATTTCCCCAAAACATTGCAATGCAGCTTGTAATGAACTGTAACCAAAGAGCTGTAATGAGATATTTTCATGGCTAATTAAAGTGAACAAATAGTGAGTAATAACTAGATGTTCTTCCACCTCCGGCTGTCAGTTTTCACCAACAATGACAAGCAGGTTTCACTATTTACAAATTCCTTCTTCTCTATCCTGCTAGTCATGTCTTGTTGTCTGCCCTGACAGGATAACGGATACCACAGTGTGCCTCCAACTGACAAGAGTGAAGGCCTGAATCTCCTTCTGCTACGTCTCAGTTATCAATGTAGCCTGAATTAGTCTGTCATCTCACTCTAGCTTACTGTAGGGCAGCGTGCCACTTGTCAAAACCCATCCACGATGACTTGAAGCCTCCTTGCACACACCCACCGAAACACACAGACAGATGAACAAGTGCGTACACAGTCACACTTCAGGCAGGCAGCCTTCACCAGCGATAGTCTACAGCTCATTTTAAATGGCATCGCGAGATGCACAGCAGGATGCAAAACGCCAAAAGAAGGAAAAACAACCTACTCTCATTTTGTTTCCCACTCTTTTCACACAGGACTATATATACTTTCAGAATAAAAGACACAGCACTATACTGTTTGAAGGCACCTTGTCAGTGATAAAAGTTGCATTCTACATACAGTACGTGTTTTTTGAGAATGCAGACAGACGAAAAACACTGACTTGTTAATGTTGTAATTTGTAAATGATCCTAATTTATGCCATTAGTCTTATGTATTTTGCTGTTTCTCTGGCAATTGATACCCACAACTTTTAATTTCTAGAAACATTAAATCTACCCCTTCTTATGCCTTTTCTAATACACATTTCATCTCATGGAGACCTTTTTATTTTTCCTCCTTTCTGTCCAGTATATACACTAACGAGCATTATCCTGAGATCTAATTTAAATTGGATAAAGAGACTGAGCGTGCAAGTCCAAATCCAGAGTCTGTCCAGAGGCGATGTTTGACGTTGCTTGTTTCAAGCTGCATGATGGCAGGGCTGGACATCCATGATCTGATGCTGGAGAGGAAGGCTGTCCCGCTGTGGACTGTACACACATCAGTTTGGACGCAACAGTCTGATGTGGTGTCTACAAGGCAGTAGCCATGCTGTGTCACGTATACACAGCACTCTGTAGGATCCTGAGCGTCGAGGCTCAGGCTGTGTGTTAAGGAGCTGACCTCGCTCTTTGGAAGGTCAGCCTCTCTGCCTTTTGAAAAGCTTCTCGTGTGCATCTATGCATTCGAAGGCCCTGCCTGCATGGCCAACCCCTCGCCCACCTGCCTGCCTGTGTGTCAGCTTCTAATGATGAAGATGATGGAGGGAATCAAAGAGGAAGGGAGCTAACATTGGGGCGAGCTCTCCATGGGACACCAGGTGATTGGGGAGGGAGCTTTGAAGCAACTTGTTGGATGGCTGTCCATTAATGTAAAATTTCTCCTTTTCAAAGGGCTTTATTCAAGCTCGGAGTAACGGAACCCATAGGGGTCAAGGTGTCTGGCGTAATAATATCTCTCTCTTACTTTACAGAGAGAGAAGGAGATAAAAGAAAGGATAGTGCACAGTGATCTGGCCTTCTCCTTAGCCGTTCCTGGCGTCATGGTTTCTGAAATACCGTTGCAAAAGGAGAAAAGTGCAGTAGACAATCCTTGCGATGAGCGGTCTCTGGTTACATTAAAAGGATTTTATACATGTAGGCTGCTAGTATCAGGCTGAGGTTGGAGCGGGAGACTCGGCCCTTTCCAGTCTATTTGATCTGTGAATGTTATAAACCATGCTTTTTGATCATTTCTGAATTGCTATTTATTTAGTTTGGTCAGGGATCAATGTGACTCCTGGCATTATGAGGCAGCCAGCGGTTCACACAGATCAATTTTCTCCAGTCACCATGAACTGGGGAGGGACAGACAGAATTTAATCCACCAAGTAGCAGGTTTATGAATAGTGAATTATGTCTGCGTAAATCGCTCCATCCGTTTTAAGTTACCGCGGTACAGTTACGGGTCTAACTTGGCCTATGAGAGCGACCGAAAGCCAGAGTAACAGAGAGGTTACAGCAAAACTTAGTCAAAGATCACAGTGCCTCATCATATGGTGTGACAATCCCTCTTGTCTCATTCAATGAGGTGAAAGACAGACATAGATGACACACAGCAGTCCAGCCCACTCATGACCCCTATTAAATCCGAGCAAATCTTTGATATGTACTTTGATACCATATTTTATTGATACTGGAGGGGTGTTCATAATATCAAGTACAGTTCTGCATTCCAGGAGATCAGAGCGAGGGCTGTTTTGTCTCAGAAGCTGTCCCGTGACCCTTAAGAGACGGCTCTCATACAACTGAACCTATTGACTGTAGTCCACTTTAGTTTTTACTAGAGATTGTGATGTATGGGCTCTCCATGTAATATCTCTGTCTACAGTTTCTCTTTCATGCACACACCCACATTTCTTCTGAGACCGGTCTTCTAATGAACAGCCTGTTTAAATATTCCACTCGGTGTCAGTTTAAGAGTATTTTTTATTTGAGAGAATTTTTTAGTAGTTTAAATGGAAATTGGGGGGGGGGGTCCCAATCTGAGCATCTCCACAACACACACACACACACACACACACACACACACACACACACACACACACACACACACACACACACACACACACACACACACACACACACACACACACACACACACACACACACACACACACGTGTGTGTGTGTGTGTGTGTGTGTGTGTGTGTGTGCGCGCGCGCGCAAGCACTCAAAGGCTCCAGCCTCTGATCTGACCTGACAACTCCTAAGCTACCGTTTCCTCATGCTGCTTAACTCGGACCACATTTCTCCCAGAGAGCCTCTCTTTTCTCACTAGCCGGACTTCTCTCCCCATTCCATCCCTCTTTCTCTCCGTTCCCGTAGCCCAGCATCTGGTTTGAATAAAGCGGCGTGTGCTACTGTGTTACTGATAGAAGTTAGGACTGTAGGCTTCTCTTTGATTTTTTTTTTTTTTTAACATCCTCCTCATCTCTCTTCCTGCTCAGCTCATACAATGCCTGCATTGAGAGAGCAAAGTTGAGTGTGCAGCGTATGTTGGGTGGATTTGTGGCATACTGTATATAGATAAACTGCAGTCGGGGGAGAGTTCAGGTGTTATTTTATTTTTTTTATGTTAATGTTTCATCTTCATATTTTTTTTTCCAGATTGACTTTGTCAACCGCCCACACATATGACACATTATTTGTGTCTGCAATGTGTTGTTTATTTTTATGATCGTGCTTAATGGTCAATATAATTTATGTAGCCACATTTCTTTGGGAGGAAATTTGACTTTTATTGCATTCTTTTATTGCAATTTATCCAGTACTATTTCGGTGAATGGAACTGATTTGAATCCATCCATTTTTTTCTTGTAAATGTTCAATGGAGCTAGACCAAATCTCAACCTTTTTATTTTTTGCTCCATTTAGCTTTTCTTCCCATATATTCTTGGGTAGTCATTTCTCACAGTAACTAGCTTTTAAAATGTATCGTTTTGAATCTTAAAACTCTTTATTAGTGATTTAAAAGTGCAGTCTGACCAGACGCATCACATGAAATAATCATGTGGTTTATGTTCCTGTGCTACAGACAGAGGCCAGGGAGACCATTCCCAGGATGTTAGCGGAACTGGACCTGGGCCGGACAGAGAAGTGTGTGAGGGTGAACTCGGTGTCCAGTGGCTTAGCTGAGGCTGACCTGCAGGTCATCCTGCAGGCTGAAGTTCTCCCTCCTGCCATCATGTTGCCCAAAGTGGAGGACATGCAGGAGGTACAGTGGGTAAGTTCAAGACATTGGCCCACCTTATAAGTGCTCCTGTAGTTTTTTTTTTAAGTCAAAGAAGGCTGAATGGAATAATCAGAAATATTTTTTTCCGAACGATATGTAACCACTTCCTAAAAAAAACGAAACAAAACACAAAGTTGAAATACATGTAAAAAAAATACCCTTGACTTTTCTCTCTTTCACCTCTGGTTGTCTTTTAAAAAACACAGTGGAGCCCTTGCATAAACTCATGAAGTAAGAGGAAACCACGGGAATCTTCAAAGCAATCATAACAAACTTTTCCATTTCCCAGTAAAAGTGGGAATCGATCCCTGTGGCAGGACTCGGGGACAGACAGAGTGTTTTTCTTGGCCGCTGCTCAAGAAATGACATTGACATTTCTTCAGATTAGCTTCAGAAGCCCGATAGCTCTCTGTAACAACACAACGGTGCCTTTTGCCACTGCTTACTGGAAACTGCCTTTAACAGTGTCCATTGTGGCTAAGAATTAATTTAATCAAACTTAAAGCACAGGTATGATGAATAAAAATATATATATAAAATATGCCCCAAACATGCATGTGGATGAATTCCGTTATTCATGCACACCTTTGAATATTCTTGAATATTAAGTCGAAAGGCTATCTTGTCAGTTGTTTATGAGGAAGATCACACACTGATATTTGAAAGTAGATATCTGTTTGTTTTGCAAATTCAAAAGCAAGTGAGAATGCAAATCCAGTTGACTTACCCCCAATTTCCACCGGTTGCGGAATGTCTGCGGATCCGCTCCGGAATGGCGGCGGAGTCATTAGGTTTCCATTAAAGTCAATGTGTGTATTTCCACTGACTGCGGAACGGCTGCGTTCTGATTCTGTCCCAGCTCCGGTGGTCCGCAGCCCTCCGGAGCAGATACGCAGAGCTTCTATTTTTGCCGGACGCCGGAGAGCTCCGCATCAATTCAGCACACGGCAGATAGTGCGGAACAGGAAGTCGAGCACAGAAATAAAATAAAACATCCGGTTAATTTTCAAAATAAAACACACCGTGCTCACGGATCATATTTCCCTGCACTACACCTTGAAAACACAGCACAGAGTTGTTTCCCCTCTACTCCTCTGGATGGAAACAAACTGTTGTTGGTTTTGTGGTTCTATTCTACCTGAGTTCGCAAGATCTAGTGGGTCCTCGTGACTTCAGCTGTCAGTCATGGCCGCAGCTGTGCCACAACAAATCTGGACCTGGTGGGTATTGACGGACGGCGGAGCACAGAGCCAATACGCAGCGGAGCCGGTCCGCTGCCGTTCTGCGTTTGGTGGAAATCCAGGGTTAGACTTGGTACTTAAAGGTTTTCTGTTACGTCTCTGACTAAAAGTCTTCATATCACAACCTGATAGACCACATTTGATGTAAAATATTACAAGCTTTTGCATTCTTACAATGGTTATTGATAATTGCACACAAACTGTTAAAACAATTGCAGTGCTTTGCCCACTAATATTGTTCCCAATTGTTGTTTTTATAAATTGCAAAGTGTCCATACTAACTGGGCGTGTGCTCTAGTCAAGAGGTGTTTGTCTGGGCTTGGCCATCCTTCTGGCTTTCTATAAAGGGGTGCTGTACGGATGTCAGGTCCCAAAAGGTCAGGAGACAGTGACATCATTAATGCAAGCCTTTCTGATCAGCTCCATATGGTTCACTTAACAGGAGAAACCAGGTTACTGGCTGCCCCTTTCACTGTTTGTGTCTGAATACAGTTCAAAGGTGCTGTATTGAAGTACTTTTAGCTAAATACGTTTATTTTACACTCAAGCAGTTTACCTGAGCATTGTTTAAGCTTTTATATTTGTGTCAAGCTACACACATTCAGAACTGTGTTCTGGTGATAACACAAGAGGAGACATTTAGATTCTTTTAGAAAAGAGAGAGGGCTGAAAGGAGGGTGTCTTGTCTGGCTTTTCCCTCAGTGTTACTACGCCCGCTCACACACACGCACACATATGCACACACACACACATCTATATACACTCATACATGGTCTTGGGGCAGGAGCAGGAAGTTTTTAACTAGTGGTTTTAATTAGAACACATCTATTTCCTGCTGCCCTTTCTTTCTTCCAAGTATAATTGCTGACAGGTGTTCACTAATTCTCTCCCTAAGCTCAGCCGTTTCTCCCTTTGCTACTTTTCCTCATTTAAGTCAATTTTATTCTGCATTAATTTTCCTTTTTTTCTTTTTGAAAATCATCCACTATTATTATTATTATTATGCTGAAAATCCCAGTCAGTCCGTTGAGAGCTATAAAGTGATTAAGTAATTGCCTGCTTATGTTTTTTTTCTTTTTTTTTTCCGTCATACTAAAAGCTTTGTTGCAAAAACACTGAGTGCACTGTAAATCTGTTTGCACATTGGATTTACAGTGTGTTTGTCAGGGTGTTTCTGCATCAGCAGGTGCTTGTGTGCTCCTGAAACAGTCAAGTCTGTAGCTCTGGATGGGACATTAATTCATTCATGTATGCTCATCTAATCTTGTCCCTCAAACTTTCTCTGTCTTCTTTACACATGCTTTTCTGTGTGCACATTCATATGTCTGTGTTGTAAGCATATGTCTGATTCTCTCCACTCTTGTAAGGCAGCGCAGTAAATCCCTCACTTGTTTATTTTTCTCCCTTTTTTTTATTGATATTAGCACAGGAACCTCCAGACTGATTTGTCGCTAAAAGATGGACTTGCTTGTTTCTCTTTGTGTGGAAATCTTTAGCTCTGCCTTTCTCCTCTCCCCCAACCCTTGTGTGACTGACAGGCCTTATTGGGCTATAACAGGCGGAACTCCCTCCTTTGTCTGAGGACAATTCTCACACAGATTCGGAGCCATGTGCATTCTTTGCCCACCACACTATTTGGTGTGCACTGGGACCGAAAGAATCGCACCCTGTCCCGCTCCTCCTCCTCTACTCCTCCTCCTGTCCCCTCCCCTCATCCCTTTCTCCGCTTCCCCTCTGTGAAATGAACACTTCAGCAGGCCGGAAACATTTAATCTGGCCCCCTTTTGAAGAAAATTAATTGAAACTTGTCCCACTATAGCCTCCTTTCTCTAGCTCCAGCCCTCCCTCCTTCTCTTTTCATGATTGGGTGGTGAAATTGTCAGAGGGCTTGTTTGTAGCGTGGCTTTGAATGGCAAGAAGAGGTGTTATTTCTTCTTTTTTCTTTCTTTTTTTTTTTATTCAGTAGTGAATAATATCTTAAAGGGTCCTAGTTTTGAGAGCCATTGGCAGCTAATGGTTGCTCTATATGCTCTACAGGAACAATCAGCAAGCACTAGTACCTCTTATGCAGTGTAAATCAGGCCCTCAAAAGTGTATAATAGCTGAAGAGGAGAATAAGCAGGACCGAAACATGTAATCGTAGAGGCTAGGAGGCTCTTTAGCCAGCGGTGTCGCATTGAGCTGTCATTTGTTTTCCTCCAGCAGATTCCAAACAGCCTGCTCGGCTCGCCGCGGCCTTGTTGGGGTTTGCGTGGCACAGTGTCGTGATGGTAATCTCTGTGTGTAATATCAGCTAGGTTTCCCCACAACGGGCCATATCTATCTACTTTCCTCTGTCACAGAAATAGGTTTATCTACACCCTCTTTTCACACTCCCTGATCGGACCCCCGCACCCACCCCCCACCCCTTCCTGTGTTCGAAGGAGGGGGGATATTATGCTAAGCCCCCAGCGTTAGTTTTTATGTTGCCATAGCAGCCCTGCTCCCACAGGGTTGTGACCTCAGATGATTACAGTACAAAGCCTATTGGGTCTTGAAAACCTCTTTGAAGATGAAAAGTCTTTGATGGTTTGTATTTATGCAAATCTCTCAGATATGATTTATCCAACTGAGATTGAATGGCGAGATGATTAAAATTGCCCCTATTTTTTATGAAATCCTTCAATGGAGGCCCACTCTTTCAGTTTTGAGAACAAGAGTGCAAGCACATGGGTTGTTTTGCTCTTCATTTAGAAAAATAGCAGTGCTATACCTGAGGTTATTTATATCTGTCTTTCTCCTGGTGTGTCAAAGAGGGAGCGAGAAAAAGGAGAGGAAGGGGGGACATGGAGTTAGACATTTCTGCTCTGAGTTTTTGCGCCCTCTTCTTTTCTTTTTTCCCCCCTTTTTTTTTTTTGACTGGCTTTGAAAGGAAATATCTGACGGAGGGGGCTTTTGTGTGTTTCCAGATGATAGATTTTGGAATTTGGGCTACCCCACTGGCAGTCCAGGGCTAGCTGTGAACTGGTCTGTTGGAAAAAATGTAAATGCTTTGGTCTTCAAAGAATTAAACTTGGTTTTAAAGCCTTACTTAGGTGAGCTTGCATATTAGCAGGAGTCGTGCAGAATAAAGGCCTCAGCAAAGTGTCACATCACAGTCTGATTGTTGCTCAAGTCTCCCTGTTCCCTGCCATGGAGGGGGGGGGACACAAAACAGAATAATGTAGGAGTAAAACGCACTCAAAGACATCCCAAATCTTGTTTCTTCTCTCCTTTTCTGTATTTTGTTTCTTCTTTGGTTTGCCCTGTGTATGCACGTGCTCGTGCGTGCATGTGTGCATTTACATGTGCATACTCTCTCAGGGGAGCACATGCTGTAGTTGTGCGGATCCTGTGAAAGAAGGTAGAGCAGAAGACTTCAGACGAAGGGGGAACCCTGGTGATATTGTAAAATATTTCATTTCACCCGCTTTTGTTGCTGCTCTCCTGTGCTCGCTCTCTCCGCTATTTGAACCCACATAGATGTGTTTTTGAGTAAGGACTGAAACGGCTACAGTGCAGGTAATAAAGGTGTCAAGATTCATACTAAAAGTGAGTTTTTGCACCTTAAGATTTATTTTCTCTCCTCTGTCTCTTACCCCACAGTGGATTTTGAAAGATGTCATATCATTTACGTATTTTTACTGCTTAACATTTTCTTCTCCCAATTTTTGACTCAATAGCTCAGTATCTCAGTGTGAGTTTTCTGTTTTTCTCATTCATATAACTAATAATGCATTGATAAGTCCACTGAGGGTGGCAGCTGCATTTTACCACAATTTCTACAGAGGAGCACACTTGACTTGAACAAAAATACAGTAACAGAATTTTCATTTAAAGATCTGTGCATATTATACAGAATATAACAAATGGATTCAATCCTGATCATAAGTCTGAAATGTATTTTCAAAACAGCAAATGCTGTAGAGAACAGCAGCTGCACCACCAAAGCACAGACATGTTATGAATGGGACGATAATGACTTTACAAAGTAGCGAGAACAAATTAATTCATTGTGATTGTTTGGAGCTTCATTGTTTTCTATTTACAGATACTATGGGTGTTAATGAGTTGTGCATAAGATTGTCCCTGTGTGCTTAGTTTGTTGACAGGTTTCAGCACAACTTGAAAGGACGGGCACTGACAGAACCCATTCGTCTGGTCACCTTTGTGGAAACCGCTGTGGGCCTGCTTAATTTTAAGGTAAATTACAAACAAAACTGCCTGCGTAAGACATTTTGCGGTTTGTCCATTGTTCACTTTTGATTAAAGACTGCATCAGCGAGCGGAGCACTCCACGTGTCCAAAATGAAAGGGTTTCAAAGCTTTTGGACAGTCTCTCAAAATGAGCCTTTTTTGTGTGTCTGTCTGCGTGTGTGTCTCTCTATCCCTCTCCAGACACGCTGATATTTTTTAATTGGAACTGTTTTAATATGATATTGAAAAAAAGTTCTTAATGATATTTTGGCAAGCATCAAAGCAGTTCCTGTTATAGTACAGCACGACCTTCAGCTACATGGGGAAAAGGGCAAGGTTTTGGGCATTTGGGGAGAAACAAGCTGTCCTTCCTCCTTTTGATTTGTCTTTCAGTTTCCCATCCTTATTCTGTGACTGTGGTTGTCAGTGTGTACGTGTGTGTTTTGATGGCAGGGGGTGCCTCTGTGTGCTTTCTTGAGAACACCCTGTATCTTTGCCCAGACTGAACCCCAGGTTACAAGCACGGAAAAAAAAGATTGCTGTGGCACAGCTAGTGGTGGAATTAATTTGGAGGCCAACAAAAGCCAAGAGACACATTCTTATTGTTTCACCACAGACAATCACATTCCAGATTTTTTTCCTCTTCATTCAATAATAATTGTGGCCAGTAGTCTTGTCTTAGCAATTGGACTTGTTATTGTTTGACATTTTTCAGTACAGGTACTTGTATTTCACTGCCATTTAAAAAAGAAAACTAATTTACTGTATTACTACTGTTGGAATATTGGACTATAATTAGATTTACACAGCAGCATTTGTGCCAACATGTCAAACATTTCTCACCCTTTTTACACCTGTGTCACTTTAGTCAGCCTGTATTATACTAATATATATTTTCTCCAGGTGGTTTGTGAGGAAATCCGTCGACTTGCTCCCAGCGCCGGTCTACACCATGACGGCGTAGTGTTTGGCTCTGATGACTTCTGTGCCAGCATAGGTAGCTATTACACCTTCTGCTTAACCGTCTCACAATTTCTTGTCCACAAATGTGCTATTATCTCATTCTTTCTTTCTGGATTTGTGGCAGAGAACATTGTATTGTAAAATATGCCTGTCTGTAAAAGCTTTTCTCAGAGGTCAATCCCCCTTTTTTGACCTACATGATGTGAATGTACACCTATATTTTGTTCTCAAGGTGCCACACGGACTAAAGATGCCAGGGAGCTCCTTTATGCAAGGCAGAAGGTGGTTGTGACCACCAAAGCGTTTGGTCTGCAGGCTATCGACCTGGTCTACATTGACTACAAAGATGTGGAGGGGCTGAGGCGACAGGCCAGAGAGGGAGCTCTCATGGGCTTTACAGGTAAAGATCCTGACCTATCTGGGTCTCAAATCTGCCCCTGTCCCATTTAACTAAGGTCACTTAAAGCTCAACATGTCTGTCCACCCCCAATACCTCTGATTTCTGCAGTTGCATCACATCATTTTGACTTTATGCTTTATGTGTTTCCCATACATTCTTCCCTCTTCCATATGGCACAATAACGGTCTTCCCTCAACTTCCTGTTGCAAGCTGCATTCAGGCAATTCAACATTTCATTTTCTCTCCTTCTATTCTTCTGTTACTCAGTCTTGCTCTTCCTACAGTCCAAGTGAAAATAGGATTCATGAGTTGGTTGATAATTGTTATAAAATGTGGTTTAAAAGTGTGAGGATGCAGACATCTGGCTTTTCATTTGACATCGACATACTTTTATTGTTCATTGTAATGAAGGTATCCCTCAAAAGTGTCTAAACTGGCTGCTTCTTTTTTTTTAGCACTTCAGGTGCTGCTGAAGTGAATAGTGAACAACACTGCCATCCTTAAATGCTTTTCTGACATTTCTGTTATGCCCACCATGAATTGTTTTGTCTCTGTGCACTTCGGTACGTACCTTCTCCTGTGCAAATGTGCGTGTGTGTGCAAGTATGATTAAAAGTAGCGGTAGCATCTATTTTAACAGCGCTCTGTGTGTGTCTGTAGCCAGGCAACGTGTGTGTGTGTGTGTGTCCCGCAGAGTGCATGTAAGAGACCACAGAAGGCAGGACAGTCTGTTCCAACGTGGATATTCCAGTCATTCTTCCTTTGCTGCAGCAAACATATTTATTCTGGTATTTTCATCCCTTGAAGACTGCTCATTTTAAAATCTGATGCATTTCCCACTGTGGTCTGGGTCAACATAAAGGGAAAAAAGTAATAGTAATGTAAATAGTAACAATAGAATGTTTAATTTATTACGTTATAATGTAACGTAATGTCTGGATTGTTTTTCATCGAATGCAAGATCAGTGAAACAGAACAATGTCAGCAATAAGCCAGCTTTCACACTGGAAAGAAATGGATGAATATAGGACTTGACACTTTTTTGGCTCTGTATAAATCCCAGAGCACACTCTCCATGTTGCACTGGCCTAGAGGCACGTTACCTGCACTTCACATCATCAAATCATCTTGTAGGCGAGCTTCTTGCTGTCTTATACGGTGACTTATTTTCCAGATGACCTCATTTGCCACCTCTATTCTCGTGTGTGTGTGTGTGTGTGTGGGGCTATGGCCGTGCAGATTTCTTCCTGATTTATACTGTTTCACTGAACAATTTAACATTTATATTTTTTTTGTTTTAGGGTTCCACAAATGTATGCATATATTACAACCATATAATCTGTTTGTATTTGTTTGAATAAGAATGACTTATCTTCTAACTGGATTAGTGGCTTACAAGCCATGGGCACTCTGTATAATCTTAGTTAGTAGCTATTACTGGCCCGAGTGTGCTTAAGCAATAATACGGTGCAGCCAAGAGCCTCTACCTGTGCTGTAATTGACCTTGGCAGTACCTAAGCCGCATATAGCACCCATTAGCACTGAGCACAGAACATACTGGTGAAACACAAACGCCCGGTGCTGGTACACAGGACAGGCAAGGCAAAATTCTGCAAAACCTTGACGAGTATCAAATCTGTTGGGAAAGAAAGTCATTCATTTTGGGGATTCAATTGTGTGGCATCTTTTCTTTATAAGCACCTTGTTTTATGTGCAGAAAATTTTGTGTTGCTCAATGGTCCTTCAAAAAGTGTTTGCCTCCCAGAAATAGAAAAGGGTTCCACAAAATACTCTGCTTTCAGGGACTGCATTTCACTTCCATCTGCGGGACCCTGCCCATCATTCACCTGAGAGCACTTTGCTAAATAGCAATCCTCCAATGAGATGCCAGCACCACATGGCAGGCTTGGATTGGCTGGAGGGCACGAATGATGCATTTAGGAGAACCAATGGGTTGTAACTGAGGGCACCTGAGTCACCCTGTCTGTTTCTTCGCTCCGTCATTTTCCTGTTGTCGTACACACACACACACACACACACACACACACACACACACACACACACACACACACACACACACACACACACACAGACACCCTCTTTGAGTATATTTAAGCATGCCAATTTCAGTGTGGAAACATGCTCCTGTCTTTAGCCCAGAAGTAAAACAGGTGGCAGAGGAGGGTGTACAGACTAGTCTTGCCTTAATCGGCATAGAATGAAACACACACACACACACACACACACACACACACAGAGAGAGGTGGTTGCATCAAAAGAGATTCACATTATTATTATTATTATTATTATTATTATTACACACACTTACACACTTGTACACATCTCCAGCGTGGCCCTGGGGAGTCCTCAGGCTGTTGGTCCAGAGAGTCCAACAGAAAATGTGCAGTTATAGTCTCTCTGCTTCACACAAACACACATTCATGAATTCGCAGTGGACACACTAACAAGTGCCAAATCATTTTTTGTAGTATGCACATATACCTCAAATGTGTCTATTAATCAGAAGTTGCAAGTCAATGAATTATCTTGTCAGTAGTAATTGTTCAAGCCTTTAACTACAGTGTGTTGATTGTGTAAGTGCTGTGTGTGTTTTTCTGAGATTAACTGGGGTGAGTGAAACTGGATGAAGGGAGTGGGTTCTCTCCTCCCCTTTCCTCTCCTGTCCTCTCCTCCTCTCCCCTTCTCGTCTCTCTTCCTCTCTTGTGGGCAAAATGTTTCGCTCGTGCAGCCCGCCCGCTCGGCCACCTTGAAGGATTTGTTGTCAGCGACAGAGCTAAGCCCTAAAGTGTCCAGTTCCTGCTGGCTGCCGCTGAGCTGTCGTTCTCACCAGACGTTTCATAACCTTAACTTATCACTACAAGTTTGATCTGCAAATGTACACAGGATTATGTCTGTGGCGTTAGCCCACATTTAACTGAGAAGGAGTGGGAGCAGGAGGGTGGGGGATTCTGTCAGACAGAGCCTTAACTCCATGTTAGGCTTGTGTTTCAGTTGGATATAAGATGTCATTTCTGAAAGGTATGCAACCACTGACGATGAACATTTATAGAAATTGCACAGAAGCAATATAAAATGTCTTCTTCAGATTTACTTACAGAATATTTTTCGTAAGGATGGTTAAAGTAAGTTTAGTAACATGGTTATAAATTATAATACTTGGTCTACATGTATTGTCTTATTTTATATGATTTTCTTGGCAATTTGTAATGATTCACTTGACTGTATGTCTGCTTAGACTCTGTCAGGTTGTTCTATCGTCGTCAGTATTCTGTTCATGACGACTTCTTGACGTCACATAAAGTCTAATTAAGTGTTCGGTGAAGTTTCTGTTTGACAGCAGGGCTGCAAGCAGAAGGTAGACACTTGATGTCCTTCATGGTGCACAGCGTCTTCTGGTCCTGTGCTGGCCCTCTGACTCACCTAATTGCCATACTGACCCATAAACACATTTAGTCTTCTGCATTTCATGTTTCTCCTGTCTCATTGCCTCTCTGTGTTGTATCAATAGTCAGACTTCTTATGTTTCCATCCATGCCGCTGTTTGCTTAACAGTTTCCATTAAAAAATATATATTTTCTGTTATAATCAGGGAGGATAATTGGCACAAACTGTGTTATTGACAGCTCTGTGCAGTAAAAACATTGTTTTTTAGCACAAATGGCTATTGTATTTAATTTAATTTGAATCCACAGCAAGCCCGCTGTTATCATTAGAATATTTCACTTTCTTTCTGTGTTTGTTTTTGTGTGCGCAGGTAAGCAGGTTATCCACCCAGGGCAGGTCCAGGCTGTGCAGGAAGAGTTCTCCCCCAGTCAAGAGAGGGTCCAGTGGGCCAAAGAGCTCATTGCTGCTTTTGACCAACACCAAAAGGAGGGAAAGGTAACGTTAACATCCTCTGCCAAAAGTAAAATCACATGTTTTTACAGTAAAAATCCTCTTTCATGTTAAAGGGGTTTGGTCTAAATATGGTAACCATGGCTCATTGCTGAGACAATTCAGGAATGTAGCCTGAAAGTGTGTACTTAAAAGGAGTTATAAATCAATGGTAAAGTATGACTTGACAGATGGTTGTATGCAAGTGCAAAATTAACAAATAATTCAAAAGGCACACTGCACTCTCTTAAAGTTTCTCTAGTTTGTTAGCATTTGTTCTGGTTGTATTCCTAATATTCCAGTAATTTGCTTCAGGCTTCAATCTCATTTAAATGTCACTTTTTGTTCTTAAACAGACAAATGCATTTTTCCAAAATCAGTTAAAAGATACTCTAACTTCACAAAACACTTTTAAAAATCCTTTACAAAATTAAGAAGAGGGGATAAACCAGGGGAATACTTTTATACAAAACTTTCTGAAATGTATGTCTCCAACATGTCACAATATCTGTGACTGTGTTGAAATGACAGGAGTCTTTCTCTGCTCTGAGACTCTGACTGATCCTTTTGTGTACCCTCTCACACACCTCTGTAGTTCCAGAGAATACTGTACACCCCTGGGTGACTCTCAGAGACTAGGAGATGGGGTGTGGGGGGGTTGGGGCCAATTAAGTGTACAATATTATTGTTCCTAATTTAGTGCATGGTTGGATCCTGTGTGTTGAGCTCTGTGGGCTATCTGCTGAGGTAATACACAATCTGCCCACACCTCTCTCCCTGCCAGGGCTGCTCCTACTAAGCATCGCCCGAGGGATTCATATCCTACCCATCCCTCTGTGTGTGTGTGTGTGTGCGTGGCGAGCAGGGTCAGTCCCTTTGTATCCCAACACGACAGGTGCTTGTTCTTCATAATTCTCACCTCCAGCTATTGACTGCATTTTTTTCTGACTTGAGGTTGTTGTTTTTTGAAAGTAGTATTTTATACCAAAAGACTCTTTTTAATGTTTCACTTGCCTGTGTATGTCTACTTAAGCTGCTTGCTACATTTTCTTCTGTTTGCTGTAATTGATGACTTTGTTTAGTATTAATTATTACAGATTAAAAACGGCATAAAAAGGTTGAAAAACACTTTATGCTGTATCCCCATACACACAAAATATGTATTGTAATGGCTCATAAAGTGACATGTTATGTTTTTTTGTACAGTAATGTACATTCCTGCATCTGTAAACACCATCCATCTGAGAGAGTGCATTTCACTGCATACGTCTGGTCTAATGTTTCTCTTTCTGCCTCTTATTGTAAACCTGTTCAGGGAGCGTTCACCTACCGCGGCAGCATGATTGACATGCCCTCGGTGAAGCAGGCACAGAACATCATAACGCTCTCCATCGAGGTGCCAGAGAAATAAAACAACCGGTGGGAAGAAACGGGAGGAACCGCTGAACTAAACCCTGACAAGAGAAGGAAACTGGAACTGTTGCAGGTTTCATGACAAAAATAGCACTTCAAAACCTTATGAACTATGTTGCCTGACGTAAGTGGATGGTGGAAATTGTATTTTTAATTTAAGTTTTTAATAATTGTTGAAAGTTTTTGATTAAATTACTTTGTTTGTGGTAGCAGTTGCAGAGAAGATTTACTTTTGCTGCGGTGGTCCAGTTTTGTTGAGGATGATTTTGACAATATATGAAATCTGCACATTGCAAGTAGCAGCAGCAAATATCTGCCTCTCAACGAGTGTTGACGACTACTGCCCTGTGTGGCCACTTTCTTGGCACACTCTGCAGTGTGTGCGCCATCATGTCATTCTCCAGTGTGTGTGCCCATGCCTCCCATCTCTCCTAGGTCATGATGAATGCTCTCCCATCTCCACGGTCCAGGCAGCTGGGCGAAAGGGTAAACAAACACAACAAGCCACTGTTGTGGATCTATTCATTAGGCCCCAGTCTTCCAGTCAGGCCTCAGCCCCCTGCCCAGGGCCTGACTCACAAACATCAAAGTCTTTCTCACTTAAAAAAACACAGATGGAAGTGCGTAAACTCGCGATTTAGCCTTTTTTGTGTCGGTCTCCTTAGTAAAGACATGGATCCTGTGGTCTTGATGGAGAAGGCGTGTGGCGTCAGACACACCATGACCTGTACAAAAAATAAACACTGCATACATGCACATGCTGCGGCAGTATTCTTTACCTGATCTCTCATTTAACACTAAGAGTTAAATTTGGATGTTCAGCTATATTGTTTCCAGATTAAATTCACCGTTTTTTTTTTTTTTTTTTTAAATCGGCATCTTAAAAAAAAAAAAAAAAAATGAATTTCCTGACTTTGATAAAAATGAACTCCTAAACAAGTTCAGTAAAGTCGTTTGTCGTGCTGTCAGAAATAAAAGTACAATGGGGCTTTGTGGAGCGCTTGTGAACGTCTGACTTCCAGAGACGGTGAAGTGGGTGTGATCTTCGAGTGAAACAGATTAGTGGCCATGTTGTTCCAGCAGACCAGGACCGAGGCTTTGTCTCTCTGACTGTGGATGGGAGGATAATTGCGGGGGTGTTGAATGGTTAATAGTGCCATTGGTGACCATGGTAATGAAAGGCACCATACCTCCCCTACCCCACCTCATCCACTCATCTCTCTCTCTCTCTCTCTCTCTCTCTCTCTCTCTCTGTCTCTCTCTCTCTGTCTCTCTCTCTCTGTCTCTCTCTCTGTCTGTCTCTCTCTCTGTCTCTCTAGTACTGTATGATCTATTGTGTCTAGGGCAGGTCTGTGGTCTTTGCCAGGCCAGGCCAGACAAAAAGATCGAAACCACTCCTGCGCCCAGCCAAAGACCCGAACAGTAAGCTGTCTCTTTGGCATTTGGCCACATATTTCCCTCACCCCTGGCTCACTTTTTCTGACGGGAATTCACATTCAGCTTGTTTGTTTGTTTTCACCCAATCTACCATTATACCCTGAGGTTGGTGGACAAAACCAATATTATGTATGACTTCCTTTAAACAAATAGAGGAACATTATAGAGCCATTTTGTGAGGCCCTGCAGATCTTTAAAAATAGATGTCGGACCAGCCGCATCTTCATCTTGATACTTGGTATAATATAAAAAAAAGAGGTGTTTCTTCGACTTGTCAGTTACAGAATTTGTAGACTGTGAGTAGCCTGTACTGATTGCTTCAATCATATTGTATCTTATTTTGGGGTTATGTCATTAACATGGGTTATGCAGATGATTTTGATCAAACTTTGAAACACTTTAACATTGATTATTTTAAAGATGTATTCATTTGTCATTTGTTGTAGCTAAATTGTGTCCTAATCCCATCAGAAATGAATGCAGAAAAAGTTGCAGAATGTTTTCTTGAAACAAATTTTCAAATAAAGAGCTGTTTGACAGCTTCATTTAAAGTGTGATGCTAATTATTGTCTCCATCAATACATGTTAAAATTAAAGAAGGTTATCAGTGTACGATCGGGTGTTTTCTTCACATTAATTGGAACATTTACGGCTTTAAGATGAAATTTAAATTTTGAACGTTTTGTCCTCTCAAATGTTGAATAAAACAGCTTTGACTGTCCCTATTGAGCCAGTAGAACATGCAGCATAATATGCTGCAGAAAGTCATTAGACACACCATGTGACTTTAGTGGCGAAGGAGGCCACTCTGATGGGACAACTTGGCTTTTCCGAGCTGCTCTGCACCAACAGGTGTCCCCACAGACAGGAAGGAGGATCTCTAAGCAGAGGAAGCAGCGCAGGGCATCATGCAGAGACGGGCAAAAAGGGCAACTCTTCTTTGGATGATCAGGAAACAATTTGGCCAGTTTACATATATTCTAACAAAACGCAACATCCCTTAAGTGTTTGTTGTTTGGTTGCCACAAAATCATGCTCTTATGTGATATTCCCACTAACACTCACACTTTATCAGCCCTCCCCCTTTCTGATTGAAGGCAAAACCAACGATGTCCTTTTGGTCTTTATGGAGCTCGTTTTGCTCAGCTTTCATTGCTCTTTGACCACTTTGGAGTTCAATAACATTTTGGAATGAAAAAGCAAAAAGATTCCAGTGACATCTCTGTAGATGCATCCCTGTCTGCGTCCGCTGTGTAATGCTACATGACATTTCTATTATGTGTGGAACTGATATAATCTTCCCAGTCCTCTCGGCAGTTTTATTTAAATACATCTCTCTGGTATTCCCTGAGAGAGTAAATTACAATTAACACGATTATAACCTCACAAAATGGTGACGGGAATCAATTAGGCTGCGAGCAGTATTTCATAGCCCGGTAATGTGTTGGTCGAGATTGCTTTCATAAATTATGAGGGACAGCGCAGGCGGAGAAAATGCATGTATGCAAAACACTGTCAGAGGAAAATTAAAACGAAATGTTTTACATATTTTTCCATTAATCTAAATGGGACCCGTGTGGCAAAGATGGTTTTATTCTAATTCCCCGCCCGGGGATGCTCAAATAATGACTTGATGTTTTAATAGACTTCTAATGACAATATATGACAAAGTAATTGCAGTAAAAGATTATTCCCAAGCAATAAAATACCTCGTTATTGTAGCTGCAGCACAGTTTCAGAAGTGAAGATGTCTTGAAATGTAACGAGTGCAGAGCTGATCAACATAAAGCATTTAGTGTAAGCTAATTAACTCTGTTTCAATATTTAAATTAAATTGTGACAGAACTATTAACAGTCACTTCATAATTTTCAGGATATCCCAGCCCTGAGGCAGACGACAAAATGTTTTTAATAATCAATTATTGCTTTCAAAAATAAGAAGAAAACGGATTTAAATTCGAAAAGAAATGAGTTCGTTTACTTTCTTTTGAGAGAAGCATTCTGGGTTTGTAGAATGTAAAATAATGCAGCTGCATAAAACTGATTGCACCTTTGCAATTTAAGACAACTAATCAAAAGTAAAAATAAAAGGCGGATTAATTGAAAAGCATAATCTGGTAATAAAATCGTACAACCTTTACTTATATTTCTCTTGTTTTGGTCATTTTCAGTGACATAATGCAAGGCTTTCAGGGTTTTCATTCAGTATTATCTGCAACTTTATTCTGAATGCAAACGCATAATCGAAGAATATTTGTTCGATATTTTTCTCAAAAGCAGCACAAAAAGCATTCCCTCTCTTTTAAAACGCAGAGGCTTTTATTTAACCACTGATGACAGGCGCTTGTCCAGCCTCCTTTTTCCCCCCTTCCCAGTGCGTTTGCATGATATGAAATTCACAGTGCTGCCTGAGTGATCTGGCACATGTGGACCATTACTAACTTCATTTGAGCAGACCTTTTGTCAGAGTGTCCCCGTCAGCAAGGCAGTCCGATGGGACGGGGCGGCTGGCAGGAATCGGGATGGGACCACAGATGCAGAATCCCAATTTTTTTTTTTCACCTTGATATTGTGACATACATTTTTTTTATGCAGTAGCCTACTACAAAAACACCCCCAATAGGTCTCATGTAAAGATAAATATTAATTTTCTAAACAACATACATTTTCACTACAGTTGATTTCAGGCTATAGGTGGGACTTTATTTGCCCTTAGTCAATAATTAACACACCAGACAGGTATAAATATCATAGTGCTGTAGCTGCAGCCCACCTGCAATAGGTCTATCATAAAGGTGATGGGCGGGGAGGCGTCTGGTTCTGTAATTTAAGCCACCACGCAGGCCTCAATATGTTTCAAGGCTTCTCCATGCTTCTTGCGGAGTTTAGTTCTTAGAGGTCCGTGTTAAAGTCCAGGCTGCCCGGGGAGTGTTTACCTGGCGGGTTAATATCATCTGCAGTTGGTAAAGAAAAGTAATGTAACAGAAATGAAACCGACTTCAGGCTGGCAACATCTTACCCTCAGAGGTGATGTCTCCTGTATGCACATTAGGTGTTGTCCCACAAAAAAGTAGTTCAATTCTAGTCTGATTTACTTTTTAAAATGTAGGTTAAAAAAAAAATTGTTAGGTGACTTTACCTTCTTCCTCAGCCCTCCTCCTGGCCTGACTCCCCCCAGACTCCCTTCTCCTTAACGGGCTCGGATCAAAGGCTGCGCGGCCCCGGCGGAGACCACTAAAACCCGCCCGCTTTGTCTGCTGTTGCCAGGAGTGAGGAAGGGTGTCGGGGGGGGGTAGAGGCTGGCATGGAAATGAGACTCGTTACAGAGCGACAAAAAGTCCCTGCAACTTTTTCGTTTTGTACCGCAAAAGTCCATCTGTCGTCATATCTCAACTCTCTCAAGTTCCCTTAAATGTGTGACTTAAACTTCACTGCAAAACAAGTTTGTTATTTCCCACTTTATATCACGTGGGTGACAGCAGCATATCTGCATATTAATGTTAGAGTACAAACAAAAACCTGTCATGTATGTCAGAATGTACTTATTTCTGATTCACACCTTAAATTAAAAAGGGGACGGATGGATGTCTAAAGGCGATTTTGGCGTTAAACACTCGCATTTATGTCACAATTAACGTACTTCAATTTAAAATACAATCATTAAATTATTATACACCTACCTACACTTGAGTCGTGTTTGTTTGTTTTTGTTGTTCTTTGTTGGCCTGGAACGCACCAGACAAGACAGACCAACAGAAAGTTTACGCGACCGACACAGACAGTTTAATTAAGGGAGAAAACAAAGTAACAGCACCTCATAAAATGAACATGTCTGCGGAGGTCTGTGGCCACACAGACATGAACGGAGATCAGATCTCACACCTGCCTCGAGCACCTAATTAGGCAGTACAACGTTAAGCCAGTGCCAAAGGAGTGATGGGTTCCATATTTTTCTCCTATTGAAATGTGATGAAACATTCTTGGATACAAATTCTCATATCGGCAGACATATTCGACTGGGAAACATTGTAACTTTTCAGGCAAATATATAGTACACGAGTGCGCACTGATGCACGTCTGATCCAGCTCTGCTCTCTTTGTTCTGCCGTGTTTACCTGGACGGTATCGATATCTGAGCATCTTCCATAAGCGTTTCACTTTGGCTGTATCGAACATCCCATTTTTTTTTTTGTCGATTCATATTTGTGGACAAAATGATGCGAAACAACATTACTTTGTTGGGGCATTCAGAACCTTTGATGCAGGGCTTACTGGTTAATAACCGGGTGTGTCAACTTCAGGCTTTACAGTTTAAAGTTTATAACCAAAATATGAAATGTATGCGGTTCCTCCTCAAAGTATTTGTCTCGTTGGAAGTATTGTCAACTGTCTTTTGCGAATTTAAAAGGAGATTAAATAGAAGATGATTTCCTATTTCTCTGCACAATCGAAAACCAAGCTAAATCGAAAACCAAGCTTTTGATCTGCACCGTCCCCCTCTCCATCTCTCCATCTCTCTCTCTCTCTCTCTCTCTCTCTCTCTGTGTGTGTGCAGTTGAGCAGGTGGAGGCCGCGCACCTGCACACACAGCTGCGCGCACCTTGTTATTGCTGCCGCTGCTTGACGCACAGATGAGCGCAGCACACAGCCAACAACACAATCCCGACAATACAAACCTCTCCAGTGCCACAGCGCTCAGCCTCAGCGTGTTCCACCTTCTTTTTGTGGAGGGACAACAAGACAGGCACTATTTCTATGAATGAGTTGGGGTAATTATCAGTAATTTTCTATCTAAACAAAATCGCAAACAAAATATTTAAAAAAAAAAAAAAGAATTCTCCCATTAGGCCTAAATATTATCCAAGCGGGACAAGGATGTATATATCCCAGCCGTCTCGCCGTCTAGCATTTGTTTGTCATGCTCCGGACTTCCACATGACACCATCTAATCCAATTAAACACGATAACCCTGGACTCACGTATTATTCTCTTCTTTTTTCACTCAAGTTGCTGACAAGCACTCTTGGTTTTGTGTGAAAGAGAGAGAGTCAAGAGCCCTCTCTTAATCCCGGGCACGACTAGGAGTGATTGAAAAGTGAAAGAAACCCCTCATTGGTCCTCGAGCTGGATGGTGTTTTCTTTGTGCAGTACTCTGGCTTTTTGTTTAGTACGGTCATCATGCATGGCAGTCCATTCTTTCAGGTCTTTAAAGGGAAATCACTTCCGCTGAGCTGGTGACAGTTATTAGTTTGTATCAGAGAAAACTGTACTTTATGGAAACATAACGAAATCATCCCAACTGTATTCATTATCTTGTTAAATAGTTAAAAACGTGTTGTAATCCAAACAGCCTGCTAATTGAGATTTAGGAAACAATTATACTAATTTTTTTGTTCAACTAGCCTACAGTGTGCCCAATTAGTCGTTTGTTTAAATGGTTTAGGCAGATTAGGCCTGCGCCTGTTATAGAAATGACAGATACCATTTAATCCTTAGTTTAAATTCCACCCCCACCCCCAAAACACTCCCACATACAAACATACAAAAGTGTTCCGTGCAACTTCTGGGATAAATGACAGTTATGGTAAACAACATTTCGAGTTAAAATTCCCACTGCAGCTCACAAAACAACAGAATAATCAAAACCCTTAAAATACAAGAAATTACATTACAACTGGCATGTAAAGTTGCAACATGGTTCCATAAAAAAAGCGACATGGTTCCATAAAGCCCAAGCCGACATAACATATTGTGGGTGTTGCAAAATGACAGGTAATTGACATTAATCCGCTCTCTCTGAGACTCAGGGGGGATCTAAAGTAAATGGGGATACGGTTAATGAAGCACCACTTGCCCTTTGAATCTCGGTCACAGTGTGCAGCGGGGAAGTTTAGTGAAACTTCATTCGTGTAACATACTTTCCGGCCATGCATCATAAAATATGACGAAGAGATATACAGTATAGCAATGATTGCGAATGTTCGATTGTTGGACCGTTACAATTCAAAAGAAACCAGCTCAGAGGAGGACTAGCTCATGAATAACTAACTTTTTAAGTGATGACTCAGTTTACGTCTCTGTTTATATATGACATCTCATCGGCGTTATAAAATTGATGCTTGCCTAACTGGCTCTAATAATGCGCCATTACCTATACCCTTTCAGTGTTGCTGCAACCACAAGGTTGTTATTATGCTTATTATAATTCATATTGGGAGTCTTCTCTATAGGAGCTGTGACAGACAGACAGAGACCAGGTGGGAGAGGTAGACTTTGAGCGTAAGAAGTCGCACCTCTTCTCTCCATGCGCACGCCGCTCGATGCTACAGGGGACTGCGTAATGAGGGCACCTATGGGGCCTTCCTGGATGGAGAGGTGTTCTAACCTCGCCACGGCCGGTCAGAATTGAAGCACCGACACCTGTGCGTCCCCCCCCTTCCTGGCTCCCCCCGGGCAGCGCCTGCCACAGCCCCCATCACTTAGAGTTCATACTCCGCGCACAACTTTTGACAACGATAATGATGTGCATGGTGATGCTGAAATCTAAGGAGGGGCCGTAGTAGGGAAATAAGGACTCTCCGTGTTTGTACAGGGGAGGGGCCATTGCATTTCTCCTCAGGACCAATTCACTTCTGAACTGATTAATACATTATCTGCTGGCTGGTCTTCTCACAATCTAGACAGCAGTTATGTTCAAATGTCTAAAATGTAACAAAAAAGTTAATAATTAAATAAAAATAATATTAAAACTAAATAAATTAGATAATGTCAACACTGGACATTCATAATTATGTGTTAAATGCGCCTTGAGAGTTGCATCTTATGTTTTTAGATTTTCTGCAAACTATCAGTCATGTTAACAACATATCGCCATCTCTCAAGGTTTAGTGTCACTAAGATGGATAAGCTTTGATAGTTTGTGAAATATACTGTCATTTACCATGGCAAGTGTCTAGGAAGGGCCAAAAGGTGCTCATCCCCAATGGAGCTGTCCTAATTATACAATTAGTCTTGTGATTGGGACAGTCCAGAGCTAAGTGTCCTGTGGGACAACCAGACACATTATGGCTGTCATCAGTATCTTCACAGCAAGCATAAGAGTTCAGCCTTATAAGTGTGCTGCTCAAGTCCTTAGATGAGGTGGAGGGTTGTGATGTCTTTGATTCAACATTTTTCACATTTCTGTTTCTTAAGAAAGAATTTCTTGAACACCGTTAAGGGCTAAACATCTTTTCTGCGGTATACAAAGCAAGGCAAGGGACGGGAAAGAGGATGGAGAGCTGTTTCCTGGACACCATTAATACCATAGGTCATCTTGGTATTCAATCATTTATGTCTTAAGCCTCATCTGGGGCCTCAGCAGACCAACACCACATCTCTTTGAAGCCATCGGTCAGATGGAGACCCCCATATCTCAATCTCATTGCCTATCCAGCCATATATCCTTTCTGGCTTATCCCTGGTCAGTTGAAAACATCAATACACCACAATTTCTTCTGCCCATCCAGAGCCATATCTTTCATTTCCAAACCCAAGACTGTTAAAGAGAATGGATGTGAGGCTTGTGATGTTTGGTATCCACGCAGACACCTCCATGAAGTCAGAGGGAGATCCAAGCTCTGCATGGCTGAGGAGGCAGTGGTGCCTCCACACTGGATCCTTTACTGCTTGTGTATTGGCTTATCACATTGGATTAGAGCTCCTATAGTGAGACTAGAAGCTGAGGATGATTGGTAACCAACTTCACCAGTTTGCCCATGATGAACACAACTATGTGAAGATGTCCGTAGGCGGAGCAGGAGTCAAACCCTTATCTGCTGTTGGCACAGATGACCGTTTTTTATTACCAAGACTGATTCTTGTCTGCTCATGTTCCCTTTCTCCTTACCTGGACATAACCCTCTTCCTTTTCTTCTATCTCCTTTCCAAGGATGCCCCCTCTCCCCAGCTGTGATTCCCCCACTCTAAATTCTGACCTTTTCTGCAGTAAAACCAGATGCATTCAGGGCCCGCCATCTGATGTTGCAGTAGTGATAGTTCTGCACAAATCTGGCACCGATACCGATCTTCGCCTACAATGGCGAAGTGATGGTAAGAAAGAAGAAGCAAAGGAATGGGGGTGGATTAAAATTGTGGACTGGCACTGCACTTTTAAAATCATTTTTGATCAATCATAGATAGGTTTTTAAAATATGTTAGGTTGGAATTGAAGGGGGATGCATGGATTTGAATTTGATTAGTGTGGGTCGTAGTGGTGAAAGTAATCCCTTACATATAAAGAAATCACCAGAGGCCTCAATCTGGTATTTTTGTTCCAAGTCAGTTTATAAGTGTCAGCAAGTCGTCAATAACAACATGTGAAAAGTATGTATTCTATATTATGGAGTGCAATGCAGTTTTTTAGTGCTCATATCATGCACATTTTCATTTGTCTCTATACAAAAAAAAGCCTTAACAATACAAAATGCTTACTTTAAAATAAGTGAAACCCAGTTAGAGTCATACAGACTGTTCTTCATGTGCCAGAGATGAAGCTGTTTCTTTTAGTTCAGTCCAAAGTACCTCGTAAGCAGTATCATGCCTAGGCACAAATCAAAATATCCTACACTAAAAAGTCCATCTGCTTCTCTTTGATAGATATAGTTCAGCATTTCCCTCCACCCATCAGCCCTAGTTTCCAAGCACACTGAGGCCTACATCCTGCATTTAGAGGCTTTTAGGAAAGCCCTGTCATTCAATAAGAGACTACTGGGGCAGCATGCTCACACTTATCTGCACTTTAGTGCCTATTTTCTGGCCGGTGGACTATATAAGGGCCAGGTAGCAGGGCCTGGCTCATGCGGTTGTCCGTGGACGACCTTGCTCTCCTCACCTACTGCCTTGGAGTGGCTCCCAGTCCTGGGATGGGGCTTTGGACCGGCACCAAGTCTCTACCCCCACAGATGTTACTGAGCCACCAGATATTATGTCAGTTTCTGAGTGATGTATCATGCTCTTCTGAATAGCAGTGCATGACTGTAAAGTAGCCGTGCTACGTGTGACAACAAAGAAAATCCGTAAAGTAACCCAATCCCCAAAAATGTCGTTAAAAAGGTTTTCATTGTGGCTATGCGTGTGGTGAACTGATTTGTCAACTCATAGGGACATTTTTTTTTTTGAGAAGGAAATGGTTCTACTTTAAATATTACAATTAAATCATTATTTTAATGTCAGAAATATACTTTACATAATTCAAGTTGGCTCAGTAAATATTTGTTTTCAATTTATTTAATCTCACAAAAAAATCACATCATTTCTTAGTGCTATTGCAAATGTAGACATTTAAAGGCCAGCCTTATGGCACCTGCTATTGCAATTTTCCAAATAATTTGTCTTTAATTTTCTTTCTGATCAGTATGGTATTTTCTGTTATCTTAAATTTATTTTCACCCTTTTATGTCATTTCATTTCTTTTACATTTGAAACACAAAAGAATTCCAGGATGCTCAATGAGTGCACGTGTTTTTGAAGATATTTTGAAGAAACGTATTCCAGTTATACTTTGACTTTTTATTTTATTTTATACAATAATTTAAGGAAAAACTATGAACTTTGAAATTAGGTCTCACAAACAGAGGAACAGTGCTCAGCTGTTGTGACTGCTGATATTCTATAGCTCAGTGCCACTTAGCTATGGAATGGATGGATGGAAGGTGAGAAACAACACTGTCAGAGCAAGAATACAGCAATTTGCTTCACAACACACAGCGTTCTCTGCAGGTTATGGTTGTATTTAATTGTAGAAGTTACTAAGACATAGGTTGCTGTTATATATAGGCTAAACATATGAAGTTAAAAATACAAAAATCATGATGTGCTCCCATGGTAATTGATGTAATGAAGTTCCTATGAAACTGCAACCAAGTACAGGTCAGTTGAGTAACCCCCCCCCCCCCTGGCGCGTCAGATGTTTAACTCCCGAAATCCTTTGGGAAAGACATCGGGGCTTATAGGTGAAACCACAGCTGCTGAAGTTGTACTGGAGAGCAGCGACCTTCCCACTGCAGACGGCCGACAGTCGGAGTGTAAAACCGGACAAAGAATTTCGAGTTTTCCCCATGCAGCTCTCGCAATCCATGAATCAGGGGTAGACGAGTCCTTCCTCAAAAATAGGCTACAGAAGTATCGAGTCGCTCCTTAACTTGCTGCCGAGTTGTCCCCTGCAGGCTAGATAGAGTGCATGGACTGTAAAACCTTTACTGAGTGTTCGCAGAGCAGACTAAAAGCAGAGTCTGCTCGCGTGCTTCTTCTAGAAGAAAATAAAAGTCAGCTCCGAAGGCAGTCTTGAAGTTGAGTCTCGAGTTAACCGGGGAGAGGTGCAACAGCAACCGGACTGTCTGCGATGTTTTCTGAATTGATCATGAAACTTAAGACAGTATCCAGGTAGGGAGCTTGGAAAAAGTTGGCAAAATGCCTGGATAGCAAATATGTGGCCGTTAAATGTGGGTTTGTTAGAAAGAAGAGCATCTGAACAACGGAGACTTCACACTGTGGCAAAGTTTCGACTTGGGCAGGCAAACAGGTGTGTACTTCTGTGGCACAGACACACGCACACTCTAATAGAACTGATTGGACAATAAATGTATTTATGAAAAAAACATTTCTGATCATTACTTGACTTCACAGCAGTTTAACACACTATTGTGTCACTAAATTAAATCACTCCAGTCTTGGGGATTTGTACATTGTATTTAGAGGGAGAGGTGAAAAGCTGCAATAAAAAACCTGACCGGAATTTCTTAATTATCCACATTAGGCAACATAAAAATGAAGGGGACTGTTATTGGCATGGCTTATTATTAAATACAGTGCTAATCTTATTGGACTTTAACTTTACTAAATGGGGAGAAATATGTCAAACACACTCATATTACATCATACACACTCTCTCTCTCTCTCTCTCTCTCTCTCTCTCTCTCTCTCTCTCTCTCTCTACACACGCTCTATTTCTTATTTCTAGGGGTCTTTACTTACGTTTATCACCCAATTCATATTATTCACTGGTCATATTTAGGAACAAGAGAAGTGTGATTTCATTTTGTAACTGAACGAAAACCACCAAAGCTGTCACAAGGTGCTGCTGTTCTGCTATATTTGTTTTCGGGGGGGGGGGTTTGGAGTGGAGGGGTGCTGGTTGTCTGATTTCTTATTCGAGAAATAACCTAAAACCCAATGTTGAAAATACCCCCCCCCCAAAAAAAAAACAAAAAAAATAAATAAATAAATTTTTAAAAAAAAATGAATACTTTCCTGTCGCTGTCAAGGTGAGCCAAGCACAGTGCCGTCCCAGGCGCAGGTGCTCGGATCAAATGACGTGCTTTTTTTTTTTTTAAACCAGAGCCTCTTAACTTTTGTGACCAAAATGATCACTTCACAAGCCTTTTTCTTGCGCATTGTGGCAACAGCATTCAGGAGATGGATAGTGCTTGTAAAGTCTGACAAGACGGCATTTGTTTTGGTTCTACGCTCGTCTGAGAAATTATCATTCAACCCCTTTAAAGGGCGCAATTGAGAAGCAGCGGCGTTTTCACTGCGACTTTTTGCTTTGTCCTCTCCAAAGTGGCGTCTGCATGTCTGACTCTGCCAGTTACTGATTTGCAGGCAGTATGTTAAGGTGGCCCATGTAAGTGATTTCCACGGGCATCCCACTAAAGGAGAACAAATCGCTGACAAAGGAGTGCCATTCCCATTCAGCAGCGTCGTTAGGACAACCAAAAAGTATTTCTCAGATAATAAGTTCTACATCAAAGCGTTTCTCACTGAAGGGTGACTGCTTCACTCCTTTTATTAACTCTCCCTCCTTTTAATGCCGAAGGAACTGTCTCTGGTTATTTTTCATCGTGTTTATTTTGTAACATTCATTGAGCTCTTGTTTCCAAAACAGGACATACAAGAGCAGGCTCCTCTTTGGGCCCTGAGCCCTATAAAAGTCCACGCACAAAACGAGAGGAGGCCCACAAGTGCTTATACTTTGAATGAAGCAGCAGATAAAGTGTTTTTAGAAATGCTTAGAGGACCGCTATAAAATTGATAAAGCCTCATTAATACAACTGAACAAACTTGCAGTTGTTGCCTTTGAAGAAAAAAAGCCTCCTAATGCTGCTGAAGATTTTTTTTTTCCTTGGGCTGTAAAATGAGCTTAGTATTTCAGATTGGTTGCACTCCAGTGCTGATTAAGTGTTTGCATTTTATGACTACAATCCCAACATCCTCCAGGTTGACCTGAGTCAAGTGTCTTAATTGGTGCAGCGTGGAAGCTGAGAAAAATTTCCAATGCGTGTTTGTGTGTGTGTCTGTGTCTGTGTGTTTTCTAACAAGGTTTCAATTTGTACTTCGCTTCTTTTGGATTTGTCCAAATCTTAGCGGGCAAATGTAACCAGGGTGTCTGCAGCTTGTGTGTCATCTACCTGCCAACGGTGCATTTGTGCTGACAAACATTTCTGGAGAGCGTGCATCCCGAGCTTTGATTATAGTTCATTTATTGGCAGTTAGTGTTTTTCAACCAGACACATTCAAATGTGAGCGTCTCACTGCCCAATTGCAATAGAAATCCTAACGCACCATGAAGACTGTCAAAGCGGCCAGCCTTGCTCTCAGAAGCTGCAGCCTTTGAAGTGATGCAGGACTCGCGTTGGTCAATTTTAATTCTATACACTGGACAGGCAACTCTTTGAAAGTGAGATTGTGCGTTTTAATGGAGGAAATAAGAGGGGGAACTTGTTTTATACACTCTATACAAGGCCTTGCTTATTGTCAGATTTCTTTTATCTTTTATTTTCCCCATGAATGATTCATGCCTCGGCTGCTTTGTGCTGTCGCGCCTTTCAGAGGTAGCGCCATCAGGGGGCTATAAGTTTTTCCCATTAGCTCAGTGATTAGTTTATACCAGCTTTCTTGGCCCGTTGGGCCTTTTTCTGAGATAACAGTGAATATTTTATAGAAATGTCTGGTTAGAAAGTGAACACTTCTAACTGACTCTTATTTACATTTCACAGTAAAAAGATAATTATTTGACAATAAATGCACAGCTTCCTAAAATACATTTTATATAAAGTCCAGCTGACTTGTGTAACCAGTCCATTTATACACTGTGATTCTCTAATTTCCAAAACTCATATTAATCAAATTCACTCATTCATCATAATAATTTCACACTTGTTAATTATTTACTGTATATGTCCTGTTTTTTATTATTATTTTTTAGCATGAAACTTATATTGCAAATTTACTTTTGAACATCAAAGATCTGCACAATTGCTGATTCATCTCTTTTTTTTATCCATCATGTCCAACGGCACCATGCACCTCAAAGAGAAAGACAGATTACTACAAAAGGCATGCGAGAAAGGGACTTTTCACATTACACAGCCTATTCAAGTAAATGTTTCTTCTTTTACAGAACACAAAAAAGTGAACAGAAAAGCATGAAACATGAAATTGAGGAAGAAAAACAACAAAAAAAACATCAGCAGGATGCATCACCAAAACTGATATTATTATTCTTTGGTGTTCCTGTAATTCCAGTACAACATTGATACCAGTAAATAAATTACAATGTACAAAACAACATTTTTTTTGTAATTAAAACTACACAACATTCACAAGCATCAGTACAATTACATATATACAAATCCTACAGGGCCAAAGCCTGTCAGTGTAGACATTTAGGGTCTCAAGGGACTTTACTCTTTAACGAGCATAACACTTGTGTATTTTGCATAAAATATAGTCTTAAATAGTTCTTAAATATTACAAAATTCATCCAAACACATGTATTGTATAAATCTGAAAAGGTAAATGAGAACCCTTAAGACACTAAGATGTTTGCCTCCTCTTTTCCTTATTGGTTTATCAAAGTTTGTACCACATCTTATAAAGAAATCACATGAAATAAAAAAGCCTCATATTCTAGATTCTGTCCATACACATTTGTTGCCATTTGTGGGGTTACAAGCAGTACCATTCCTTTTCCTTAAATGTCTGGAATATGACAGTGATTGATAGCAGGCGAGTTATTAAACTGCAAGGGGGTGATGGGAGGTCACATAAAAGATGTCATTTCAGCACACCAGTTGAGTCTTAAGCCATGCAGTTAATTAAACCCTGCATATTTCTTTTTCATTTTTTTTTTGTTGGTTTTTGGTGGGGGGGGATTTTGAGAAAGTTCTATTCAAAATGTAGCTCACTTTAGAATGGTCCTTTCAAGTAAGAAGCAAGGGGTTTTTAACACTTAATTTCAATTCTAATGTCGGTGTCAAATGTTTTATTTTGACAGTTTTGATCTGCATTTTAAGAAAGGTCATGGGTCACCTTGAGAGAAATTCCTCCTCAGGTAGTTAAGCAGGCACTGCATCCACGAATAATAGTGAATTATCTGCATTGAGCACAGTCGTTATAATAATACTACAGTGAAAATAACTGATCAATATCCCAAGGATGGATCTACACACACGTTAACGGGTCGACTAGATGACAAGTTGAACAGTCAGTGGTTGTAAACGGGGCGTCAGAGCATTGTCCTCGGGTCTGAATTTCTGAAAGAGTCCTCGTCTGAATCTGACGTTGGCACATCGCTGGAGGGGGTGTGGAGGTGGTTGGGTCCTCCGCTCCCCTGGCACACGTACCACTCGTTGAGGTTGGTGACCTGAGGGGAGAGGTTCGCGGAGCGGTTCCTGTGCGGCTCGGAGTTGGGTGAAAGAGGGTCTCCGAGTGGATTTGTGGAGGAAATGTAGCTGACGTTGGTGGAAGGGGGCGGCGGTGACTTGCAGTGCACTTTCATGTGCTTCCGCAGCGAGCTCGGGTGTGTGTAGGATTTGTCACAGCCGCGGACTTTGCAGTAGTAAGGCTTGTCGCTGGTGTGGACGTGAGAGTGCTTCTTCCGGTCGCTGCTGTTGGCGAATTTTCTGTCACAGCCGTCAAACTCGCACTTGAAAGGTTTCTCACCTGGGATAAACGAGAAACAGATGCAGTCAGTGTCATGTGCAAGCATGCCTTCAAAAACTGCCATGGAAAAGTCTCCATGAACGGTGTTTACATTTTACACACATCACAAGGCTAGAGCTGAACATTATTTCCCCATAGATTCTAGCAGCCTGTACTTCTCCACTGGGGCTTCGTCTTCACTAGAGCTTATCCACTAAACATACTACAGTCACTACTACACACCCACTTGTTCAGAGTATTTTCCTGTGTTAACACGTGTAACATGCCTTTAGGCCTTCAGGTTACATGTATGTGTGGTATGTGAGGAGGTGTGGGGGTGCCTCAGGAGCCCACCAGGTGCCGTTTATGTACCGTAGTGTCAGTCACTCTTAAATGAGAAACATACAGTTTTAATGATAGCCTGCATAGTGCATATATGTAACATTGTGGGTTGGAGGTCAGTGTTGGAAATGATGAGCAATAAGAAGGTGTAACTTGGACTTGCCTGATGACTTATATTTTTGTATGACTTGTTTATTTCCCTGGGTATTTAGCATCATTCTATAAGGTGTAGAGGCTTGTCGATGCTGGTGGCATAAGGGCAACATGAATCTATCTCTTAGCCAAAACACGACCCTCAGTCTGTGTCATGACGTGAGATTTTAACGTTGTGGAAAGTTGGCCTGCTAACACTCACTGTCTTGAACTTTCAGCACGGTGCAACTCTGACCAACAATTTAACACGACGCAGTTGTTTTGGTTGGGCAGTATATCCGGATAGATTTTCTTTCTCGACAGATAGTGCAGAGGTTATATACGTGCTCCTATAGCTACTCCTGGTGGTTAACAGTAACTCGAATAAATAAATATGGCACGTTAGGATATCGTGTACCATGTACATCACTCGTCGATATATAGCTTTTGCGTAAACGTCCTACGCCTGAGGATAATTACATTTGCGCGTGTTCTAGCGCTTTCCTGCATGTCGGCTACGTAAGCACGTTTTACAAATCATATGCCCTAATCCTCTCACGCCTACTACAGGCGTCTCTGCGAGTACAAACGTTTATATTTAAGAAAGGAAATGAAACACTCACTGTGCCAATGCGTCACTGAATGCAACTTTCTTTGCTCGCTTGTGTGCGCAATTACGCACGGTCGCACTGCCCGTGAATAACAACACAAGGTCTCCTCGCATAAATTCTTGATCTCCGATCAAGTGCTATTTTTCAGATTACACAATTAGAAGTACTGACCTGTGTGAGTCCTCTTGTGAATCTTTAAATTCTCCGATCGAGCGAAGACTTTTCCACAACCCGGGAAAGGACACGGGAAGGGCTTTTCTCCCGTATGAACTCGGATGTGATTTATCAGTTTGTACTTCGCTTTGAAAGCCTTTCCTTCCCGTGGACATTCCTCCCAAAAACAGACGTGGGAGCTCTGCTCCGGTCCCCCGACATGCTCCACCGTGACGTGGTTGACCAGTTCGTGCATGGTGCTGTAAGTTTTAGAGCAGGGCTTTTTTTGACTTTGCTCCTGGTCAATCCATTTGCAGATTAGCTCTTGCTTTATGGGCTGCCGCATGTATCTTAAAAACGCCCCCGCCGCTCCGTGAGGAGCAGAAGCGATGTTCACATTGAGGTTCATGGAGTTGTAGCTGTGGAGAGAAGAGGGTCCATAGTGCTCTGGCCTGTGCCCGAAGTGCTCTGGCCTGCCGTAGATGTCCCCCGGTATACCCAGGCGCATCTGCCCATTGAGGGCATGGTGGTGGGCACCTGGGGACGCCTGGTCGTGAAGTCCAGTAAAAAGTGAATGGGCCCCACTTTCCGCGTGCCCATAAGCACCTGTTGGCGAGATGAACATGCCATGGTGATGAGGGGAGGAGGCGGAACTATGCTGGTCGCCAAGTGCATGCATAGCAGAGGCTGAGAGTTCTCTCCTGAGGATGAAGTCCCTGCTGCTTGAGTAGCCTGAGTGGGGGTGAGCCACGGGGAAACCAACTGTGGTCTGAGCAGAAGTGAAAGATGCCGCGGTCTGGGCTTCGTGGTGGCTCTGAATGTGCTGAGATGGGCTAAGTTTGAGAGCATTTGTCTGTGCCATGTGCTCTGGTCCAAATGGAGTGAGTGCCACTCCGGGGTCGTTGCCCAGCTCCCCAGGGTGGAGGTGGGCATGGTGCGAGAGAGGGTGATGCCCCCCTAGCCCCGGGAAGCCTGTCATATTCTGATGAGGAAGGGGTTGAGTCGCTGCCAAATCCGCTAATCTTATCGCCGGATTCCTCTTGCTTAAAGGGGGTTCCATAACTACACTGACAAGTCCATCCGCACTCACCGCAATTGCTTTTCACCACACCACGCTCTCTAAAACATTAAGAAAATATGTATATAAGGGGTCTATAAGTTCTTTTGTCCGGCTTCTAACTCTGCTTGCTCCTTTTCCCACTCTGTCCTCAAGCGATTGGCAGAACATACAACAGTTGGAGGACACAGTGGGGAATACAGTTTAGAAATGGCACTGCGGGTATTGGACGGATTTCGGTGACTGGCAGTTAGGAGAACGAAGCGATTGGCTGTCGTTCAGCGCAGGGGCTCAGCAGGGTTCCGCCCCCTCACTCTCTTTATCGCTGTTGACTCCAAAAAGTTGTACTCACAAAGTTACCAGCAGATCTGTTTGTGCGGCTTTCTGTTTACTGGTCCTGGCGCATTTGGATGACCGAAATGCCAGTTTGTATGACAAATACAGCCTAGTTTATCCCTGGGAAAGTGTCTTACTATCGATTTGATGTCGCCATTGAGAAAAAGAGAGAGAGAAAAAAAGCCCGCTGGTGAATGGATGGATGTGGCCAGTGTAATGTGTCAAGAGGACAACAGTGATAGCCTAACGTTTATTTATTTGGAATATACAATGGCAAGGGCACACCTGTGGAAAGGCATTGCATTGCTAAACCATTTTACTGAGAAATAAAATACCGTAAAATGGTGATTAGATAGGTAACATAAAACATCAGAGAAATAGGTTTCAGTCTGCTTTTTTGATGTTTTCGGTGTTGTTTATTTTAACCCTTTTCTCCCTCTCGCAGTTATTATATCAACATGATTCATTTTCTTCTTATGTTGATATAAATAACATGACTGCTACACTTACATTTAGAAGCTTTACATTTAATTTTGGGAAATGTTGAGAAAACCAATAAAAAATTATTTAATTCTTATTTATTCTTTGACATTTTTCATAATGCCTCAATAAATAAATAAAACAACTAAATGAATGTATCTTGGCTTGAATGTATTACAACTTAAGGCTGGCAGCACCTGTAAAAGGTGTCAGGTATTTTCTATTCTCAACACGTGAGCTAACCATTATTTAACACGTTTTTATAATGTCGGTTATAATTTAAGGTTGGCAGACATTTGTAACGCTGTATATAAGTTCAGTATGAAGGATCACTCCGTTTGAATGGTCCCTGTTGACAGCAGGACGTGTATGTGTCATTGATATGTCTTCATTCACACACCTTTCCAATCGATTTATGAAAGCTGGCCTCAAAATATAAATCATCATCCAATCAAAGTGTTTGTAACTTGAACAGGAGCTGGCCATAAACATGTAAAAACGTACAGTATATTAATGAACACCACATTTCCCCACTCATGACCATGTTCTATAGGCTAATTGATTTCCACCGTGTTAGAGAGGGAAGGGTTTACATGTTATGGGCCTGTTGCACGTGCTCCTCTGTTGAAACTGATTTATGAACTTGATAATCAGCAACTGAATAGAGGTTTTCTACAATTGATATATAACGTGTTGTAGTCTTGCAACTGTTGGTTGTTCTTCCTGCTCCTCTAGCAGTTTATTGTTTATTAACAGCTGCTCATTTTTCTTTTCATTTTCACAAGGAATTTGTATCTGTATTTTTTTTAATCATAATTTAAAAGTCACTACAATTCACCTATAACCACATGTGTGTGAATCGTTGTCTCGGGGATTTAGTTAAATAAATAAAATATGCCCAGCTCCAATGAGAGCGTCTGGAAACCCATAAAACACAGAAGAGCAGTGGGTGCACTGTTTATGATTTGTTTAAGGGCCACTATTTCATACACATTAAATTAAACACCACATTAAATGGGACCTAATCCACACAAAATGAACAAGAATTATAATTTTGCCAAATAAGTAGTAATAAAGGCGTTCAACTGTGACAATTTGTGAATATCCTTCATGTGCAATTTTTGAAATACAGCTGCCGAGTTTTCCACAGTCATCATATCCTGCCATGTCAAAATAATGGAAATTGGTCCATATTACACTTAATATTAAATTATCTAAATTAATACAGGAAAAGTCGAGTGTGAACTTGTTGAAGGAATGGGTTAATTTAGTATTGACGTATAGCTTCCAAATTCCAAAAGCTGTCGATGCCTCAGACGGAAGAGGGGGACATCTTTAAAGCGCTCTCTCTCTCTCTCTCTCTCTCTCTCTCTCTCTCTCTCTCTCTCTCTCTCTCTCTCTCTCTCTTTAAAACAAAGACGCTTTGTCATAAACAGGGTTATTTTACCAAAAGGAGTCAAGAGGGCAACATACGTGGTCTTAACGGGTCATAGGTCAAACATCCATGAAACACAAGGTCACAGAAGCCACACAAGTAACCTTCCAGTGTGTCAACATATTGATATTGTCAGATAACAGAGGAAAAAATACGCCTTTGGCCCACATTATAAGGCAGAGCGCCCTTATGTGATCGAGACTACTGACTGTATTGATTATAGCTTTGCGTCATACTTACAGAAACCTCAGATCACATTTTGAGTTATATTTCATGTGATTTATATTTTAAATCTGGGGGCCATGTCTCAATGTGTATTGCTGATCCTAAAACCTGTTAAAATACTGGCCTTTGGGGGATTTTCAATAGGCTAGACCACCTTTCTTCTCCAAGCAGAAGGGAAAACCCTCAGCCATGTGCCTATCTACCCGGTAGATTTTTTCTTTTCTTTCGCTTTTCTCCCTATCTGGGGAAGGTTTTGTGGTTTTGCAGAGAAATAAAAAACTTCTTATAATGGTCGGCAGACGTGACTTTGAACTTGGATCAGCTCCTGCGTTTCCTGTGGTGCGGGTTGAAATAGACTTAGAAGAATGGCACACAACGCTCAGCCTGTCCCACTACGAGCTAAGAGACACACACACACACACACACACACACACACACACACACACACACACACACACACACACACACACACACACACACACACACACACACACACACAATTTCAAAAAGTTTTTAAACGTTTCCCTCGCCTTGACCATTATCGGTCGCTTATGGACAGCTGAGGCAGACAGAGAAATGTGTTGTGTAATGGAACGGGAGAGCTTGTGGGATTTTAATTTGGTGAAAATGTAAGTAAACTTCCTTTGACTTGTACGTGAATGAGCAGCTGTGGTGCAGGGCCTGTATATCCCCAGTTGAACGCAGATTCAGTGCATGCTTGTAAATGGAAAGTTGCCAGTAAATGAAGCAAATCCTCTTTTTTTACTGCCTGTATGGGAACCGAAAAGGAAATTACATTAAGAAAAAAAAAAGTGGTTAATAAATTAAATATGGTGTAAGAAGCAGTGGCTGCATGGCTGCAGACTATATGACATAGTTTTTTAGGCTAAAACCAAACGGTACACAGACCCATGCTCATAGAGAACACCATAACATCTTAATTCAATATCAACTGAAAAACTTGTATTACTCTAAATTCGTTATTGTGAGTTCAGGAAAAGCTCGACCTTACAGGTCACTAATGGTTAACTTGGATCTAACCGCAGTTCACCACCACACCATGTAACTTAATTGCTGTGGTGAATGTGAGAACCACCGAGGAAACAGAACCAGCAACATATGGATCCATTAAAAGAACCAACAACAAGCACTGGCGGTTGCCAGTGTGAGCACTGGAGCACCACTAAGGCCCAGTTGTGGTTCTACAACCAGTGAAAAACCACTGGACTCCATATGGAGCCACACATGCTTTCTCAGCTGTGGAGAATTAAGAGGCGAGCGATTCGTCAGATTTGAGTGATTCTATACAACGTATCTTAACTCAACTTAATGACAGATTTATACCATAACAGCATTTAAGTTGTATATGTGAATGTTTGCATGTATGTTTAAATATAGAATTTATTATAATTTGGTCTCATACTGGTGTTACAGCAGTAGGCTACTTGAGTCAATTTAAACACCAAAAACTGTTCTGCAGTAGTAGGCTATATTACGTTTACTGTTGTTGTTTTTTTGCCAAAGAGACTTAATGCACCCTCAGTATTTTAGCAGACTTTGGAGATCATTAAAAATAATTTCATAATATTCAAACCATATATGCTTTATAGAAGTAAAAAGGCCTGGAAAACGTTTTACACTCTTCCCCCTTCTGCAGTCATACTGACGTGCGTACTGAACATTTTGCGCTATTATTGTATTTTATTTATTTATTTATTTTAAGATATTGTGGGTAAATGATATCCATATATTTAATAACAATGCTCTATGTGGACTGACATAGGAGTGTGATCATTTTGTACTTTAGAAATGTAAAATACACAGAGCTGTTGCTTTATATTTAGATTACCGAATTCCCTGCACCACTGATTAACTTTCTTTTCCCCGATCTAAATATTTGTATAGTTCTATTGTTTCTCAACAAATGGCACCTTTTTATCTATTTGCATACTACACCTTGGCATCTACGGAATATAAACAACAAAAACATATCTCTCTCTTGTCGTGATCCTTTCGCTTGTATATACCCCCCAAATCTTCTCCTGAAAGTAGGCGGTAATTATTAGTGGAAAATGGCGTTGCACTATTAAGTCGCCAGAGCGCTACCTGCTATTGGAGGGGCACCTGGGATTGATGAGGCGCAGTGGCCAATGAGACGGCGAGGAATGAATGAACGGGTTCCAGTTAAAGGGGGCGGAAGAAGAGGTTGAGCCAGTCCACGGAGAAACAGGGACCCTCCGCGATAAACACAGGCGAGCCAGAGACATAAATACATACCCAATCGGCACAGCGATTTTTGAGATGATCCAGCTACTCTCGGTCTGTGCACGCAGAGGACACCTAGTAAGATAATTATTTAATTCTTCGAGTGCATTTTAACGCAGCCGACTGTCGCAGTCAAGAGAAGAGGACACGAGGAAACTCTTCACTTCATTGCATTTGGATTTTTGAGGCACAAGTTAACTAGAAGTAAAATCAGTGTTCGATAAGCCGAGCTGATTTTTTTTCCCTCATGAGCGGAGCAGCGTTTTGAATCACGCCTGATATGGTGTTTCCAAGGTTGGAAGTTGAATTGTTGCTTACCAGCATAAACATTTGATTTTGTTGTTTAACTTATTCCCTGTAGCCCTGCGCTGATTTAAACAAAAATAAACAAAGAAACAAAGAAATCGCTTTCTGAAATAATGTTGCTGGATGCTGGTCACCAGTTCCCCGGACTGGGAGTGGGGTCATTTGCCAGGCATCACTCAGCGAGCGAGATGCAGGAGAGAGACTTGAGTTTGGCACAAAATAGCTTTGTAGACTCCGCACACATGGGTGCGTTTAAGCTGAACCATGATCTCTCTCCGGGACAGAGCTCTGCCTTCACCAGCCAGGCGCCGGGCTACCCCGCTGCGGCTCTGGGAGCTCACGCCGCCCATGTCTCGTCGTATGCAAGCTCTCCTTTCAACTCAACCAGGGACTTTCTCTTTCGTAGTCGTGGCTTCGGAGAATCCTCTCCGGCTAGCAGCCAACACACTATTTTTGGCCCCACGGCGGGATCCCTTCATCACTCCCACACAGACACTCAAGGCCACATTCTGTTCCCAGGGATCCACGACCAACATGGGTCCCACGGTTCCCCGAATGTCCTCAACGGGCAAATGAGGCTCGGACTACCCGGAGAAGTTTTCGGACGCTCCGACCAGTACCACCAGGTTTCCAGCCCGAGGACCGACCCGTACTCTGCCGCGCAGCTCCACAACCAGTACGGCTCCATGAATATGAACATGGGGATGAACATGGCAGCCCACCATCACCCCGGTGCCTTTTTCCGCTACATGAGGCAGCAGTGCATCAAGCAGGAGCTCATCTGCAAGTGGATCGACCCCGAGCAGCTCAGCAACCCAAAAAAGTGTTGCAACAAAACTTTTAGCACCATGCACGAGTTGGTCACGCACGTCTCGGTGGAGCATGTCGGTGGACCGGAGCAGACCAACCACGTCTGTTTCTGGGAGGATTGCGCCCGGGAGAGCAAACCGTTCAAGGCGAAATACAAACTGGTGAACCACATTCGGGTGCACACCGGGGAAAAGCCTTTTCCGTGTCCCTTCCCCGGCTGCGGAAAGGTCTTCGCACGGTCGGAAAACTTGAAGATACACAAGAGAACACACACAGGTAATTATCACTGTGAAGGCCTTTTTTTAATTGATTTTATTTTAATAATAAGATGTGTGTTATTGTTGTTAATAACCCGGCATGTGCGTTTATTTCGCTATTGTAAACATGTGCTTGCCCACTAGAAAACACGAATTAAGATCAAATTATTGGTGGCTATTTTAGGCTGCTAAAGTAGATAGTATTTGTAGATACAGTCAAAGTAGATTTAGGACCACATCCAGGAGAGAGCAAATCCGTTTAGAATAGCGAAATAATGTCTTTATTATACGGCTACACCAAGCACAATTTTTTTTGTACAATTTTTCTCGCGTAAAACATTTTCCAAATGTGTAGACAGCAATTTAACAGGCTCTGTCGATGTTTTATTGTTAGGAGTAAACTTTAAAAATGGGTCAAAGGGGACAGGGGGAGCGCGTTGCGTGCAGACAGGCTGGTGTAGTAAATCATATCAATTGGTTTAGTGTAGCTTGTTGTCAATGCTGCGCTTTTATAGCTCGCAGGATCCCCCCTTTTCATATAGATTTTTCATACTTTGTCCTTAGAGATATTATTCCCACTTATTTTCTAATCGATGTGTAATTTCTGTTTGTTTAGGAGTTCTGTGTTGTGGTGTAGGTTAAGTCGAGGACAGCACCAGTAGTTTAATGCCTTTTCTCATGCGTCCCTTTGATAGGAGCTAAGGTGCTAGACAGGGCCATTACCAGCCCTTCACATTTGGACTTATTTTCTTGGGAAATACATTATGGTGCCGTGCCATGAAATTGGTCAGGTGCTAATTAGATTTTTATTGTCTCCCAGCAAATGGTACGCCTTCTGTAGGCCTACTGAGGACGGCCTTATCCCCCTCTCCCACCCCCTCCACATCACTATGCGCATTATTCATTAACTCCCCCATCTCGTTTTAACATAAGCTTTAAACTTTGAATATCACGGTTGGGATTGCGCTTTAAGTTGTTTTAAAATGTGTTATTGATTGCTGTGATTTTAAGGGAACACATTCATACTGTAAACACAATTTCTGCATTTTAATTTTATTTTACGCATCCAATGAGCTGCACAGCTCCTTGTTGTTATACACTCAGCCCGAGGCATTGCTCTGTAAATATATATACTGTATATATGTAGCATATATATGTGACCACTTTATTCTTTTTTGTTTCCTGCAGGAGAGAAGCCGTTCCAGTGTGAGTTTGAGGGCTGCGACAGAAGGTTTGCAAACAGCAGCGACCGAAAGAAACACATGCACGTTCACACGTCGGACAAGCCTTATCTCTGCAAAATGTGTGACAAGTCCTACACACATCCCAGCTCCCTACGAAAACACATGAAGGTAAATACGTGTGTCAGGAAATGTGTGCTGATTAGTTAAATGTGTGTGTCAGGCCTCTGTAATGTTTATTATTAACACATATGATTGTGTTTTATGTTGTGCATCATTCATTTCCATTTCAATTCAAAGGGTTTTCTTTATTGCTTCATTGCAAGTACTGATGTGTCTTATTTTCTCCAGGTCCATGAAGCCTCTCCACCAGCATCAGACTCATCACCAGCAGCCAGCTCTGGTTATGAATCCTCCACACCTCCAGGCCTGGTGTCTCCCACCACCGAGACCCAAAGCAACACCACCCTGTCCCCAGCCTCAGCTGTGCACAACACCACCAGCCACAGTGGCCTATCCTCCAATTTCAGTGAATGGTATGTTTAGGACTAAGCTGAAATGAAGCAACACACACTCATTTCATAGCACTGGACCATTCAGCAGGAGATTGGGACACGTGCACACAAGAGGCACACAAATATTTGTTTATTTTTATTATTTTTGATTCGCCAGGGAATATGACGATTACCACAGAGGAAATTATGTATAATAGTCGCGGTGTGTTTCATATTGTAAATAATTACTAAAAGCCCACTTTCCCATTGGTTGTGATAGTTTGTCAGTCTTTGGTGTATAGATGTTCCTTCAATGGTAGCTATTTCTCTAACTGGACTTTTAGTGCACATATTACGATAAAATTGTACTATACTGTTGAATATTGTGATCCTAAGGCAAATTGATTGTACTATACTACACATCTATAAACTGGAAAGAGTGCCAAAGTTAACATTTAACTCAAACAGACCACAATATTATGCTTGTGAATGTATATTTTAGTTTGCTGGGCTTAACTTGTGATGTTTTGTGCTTTGCAAGTTTGAATTGTGAAATACTATCTGGAAGATTGTGAGGAAAATAAACGTTGTGCCGTTCGATTTTCTGTAAACCCTTCCTTTTGTAAATATCAACTGCCATATTTATCCATTTGTAATTAAATTATGGTATTTACTTGCTACAGATGAAACAGTATTTATAAAGAATGTTTCTTTACTATAAATATGTACAATTACGAGCTAAACCTGGGCAGTTGTTTCGTTATGTGCTTTTGTTCAAAGTTTTAAGAGGTGTTTTCTTCCTTATTGTGATAAGAATTTTACTGCATACAAATATAATAAAAGGTGTTGCAAGTGCTAAATATTTCCTTTTTCATGCTTTCTGTTTTGTTGGCTGCTGGTGCAGTTTAGTGAGTTATATTGTTTTATTGTATTGTATTATTAATGAAATTCTTCTTCGTGCCCTCAAAGCTTTGCAAAGCATGCTTACAGGCCCTAAACAATGTGCCTGTTGTGGTGCTAAAATAAACAGGAGATTTGGGAATCTAAGTCAACTGTGTACACAGTCAGAATTTTCTTAAAGAGAAATTATACCTATAACAAGGAAGTGCATTCTAGTTAATACTATTTGTTGCAGTTTGAAATATTTTAATTGAAGTGAAAAAAACCAAGCAAACTCAGCATTTTCATTCTGCGCACTCAGCACACAAATGCTTGTGTGTTTGCCACTCTGTTCATTTAGGGAACAAACTTTCTATTCCATATATCATATCTTGTCATTTTATATTTTCCCAGGTCAGTTACTGAGTTTATTCGAAAACACAGCCCATAAATGTGACCCCTCCCCCACGCTGGACACTTCACTGCACAGGAGCTGGTGAACTTGAACTTGACTCGGCTTAGTATATAGTCTCTGAGAGCGTCTTTGTGCTCTAGTTGTAACCTGTTATGGGAGTTGGCCATATGTCTTTGTAGTTCTGTTATTCATTTAGATGGTTTTGAAGAACGCTTCAGGCGTGCGTGTTTGTTTTAATTGGATGCATTATAGTGCTGTGAGTAAAGATAATGGCATATATTTCTGTCAGTGAATTTTGTATTGCTCATACAGATCTGAGGCTCTGAAGAATACATATTAGTAGGTCAAAATGAAGCCTTTTCTTAAGCCTAATAAATCCACATAAGTGGTTGTCAGCTGGTTGTTGGTTGTTTTGCGAGACGCTGGCCTCTGCTAAGTGCGCATGCCTCTGTGTGAATAAGTTGCTGTCATTACTGTTATACGGGTCGTGCTTTATAGACGTCCAGGAACATGAAAACACGTAGTGGGACTTGCTGGTGATGGTGGATTTCCTCGGCTCTCAGCTGCAGCAGCAAGTGGCACTCTGTCTGTCTTCTGGAGCTGATTTGACTGCAGGCAACGTCGTCTCCCGTTATACAGGCTACTCACATGACGTGGCTCACAGAATGATGTAGTAAATAAAAAGGTTGGTAGGATCTCCAGCGAAGCGATGCTGATTACAACCAGGCAATGATATCAACTAAAATAAATTAGAACCTACTAAAAACGAGGTTTTTTCTCTCTCTCTCTCTCTCTCTCTCTCTCTCTCTCTCTCGTTAAAAATCTTTTAGTTTGTTGGGCTCGTTTCCCATGGCAAGTACGTTTACATTATCAGCCAATCAAAAGAGAGCAAACTCTTTTTGTGCGTAAACTGTGATGGGTGTATCTCTGTCTCAGAGCACAACATTGGTTTATATGCAGCTTATTTATATGAAATCACCTCCTAATGCCCCCTTCGGTGGCTGGCCCGGTGACCTCTCCGGCGGAGGAAGGTATGGGCCTGTGGGGAGTGGGAAAGGTCAGCTCCACACAGTGTGTCGATGCCGGTTCCTGTTCGGCTCCAGCTGCGCTGATATTGATCCGCAGAGAAGGAAGCACTCTTTTTTTCTCCCTCCTCACAGCTCCTTGAACATTGTTGCCTGTAGCCTACTGTAAGGATACTATACTGTTAGAGCACACACCCAACCTGCCTCACTGGGCCTGGAGCTTGTGTTTTTCAGGAGTCACACTTGGACTCAGGCCAAAGTTCAGGAGGAAATCTTCTAGGTCACGTAATAAGTTCACTGAGCAATATGAACCGTTCTGCATTAAAGTGACGCTATTACGCAGAGGCTGCAGGGAGGTAGCACGGGACAACAACATGCGTAAAACTTGCTTATCCACATTTTAAGTAATTAGTCCCCCATCTTTATTTAACACACATCCTTTATGGCTTTGATCCAATAAGAGAAATCAACAGAGAAGCAGCTGTTTTTTTTTAACCTGGATTCATGACCTATAGGCCCTACTTCAAGAAAACAGTTATTTAGCAGTTTATAGCAGCACAGTGTGTATTCGTTAAATAGGCGTACAGCTGAGCATTATTTGAGAATCACAAATATTAATGTGTTTGTTATTTTACACAACAATATTTACCACTATCAATGAATGTGTATGTGTGTGTGTGTGTGTGAGAGAGAGAGAGAGAGAGAGAGAGAGAGAGAAAGAGGGGTGGGGGGGCAGGATGTCGATATATGGGACATTGTTTAAACCAAGCTTCACTAGTTGTAGTTTACTTTACGAGCTAAAATTGTTTCTTTGTCAATTGAGGTTGAAGTTTGAGTAAGAGGGCGACGCAAGGAGCGCGAATGACTGTAGGGCTCCAGGGAATGAAATCAAATCAGTGAGTTCAAGGGATGCCGCACATGCAGCGCACGCGTGTGTTTGCGTGTCCTAGTCTGTAGTACTTGTTGGTCTGTATCCACAGCAACACATCAGACCTGTCATTTCAGGTGAATGTATCTGCTGTATTGGCTCAATGTTCGCATCAGTGATCAGTGTGGTTTTGGCTGTGTTTTTATAGTGAGGAATAATTATCGTCTCTCTCTCTCTCTCTCTCTCTCTCTCTCTCTCTCTCTCTCTCTCTCTCTCTCTCTCTCTCTCTCTCTCTCTGTCTCTCTCTGTCTCTCTTTCTCTCTCTCTCCACACACACACACACACACACACACACACACACACACACACACACACACACACACACACACTAATTGTGTACTGTTGACTAAAAAAATAAAAATCTTTATTGATGTATTAAATTGTGTGTTTTTGCATAGGCCTAAATATTCCTCATGTCAACATGTAATGGTTGCAGGCCTAATTTACCTCCGGCTTAGATTGTTTTTAGTCTTTCATAATTCATCATGGCAGCACAATTTTGTTTGTTTTATGTTTTTTTTTTTTTATAAAACCTGGTGACTTTGACTTGCTTTAAAATATGACTTGCTTTAAAATATGAAACAATATAACGCACATTATGAAGGTGGTAATGTTGCGCAGCTTTTAAGGACTAAACAGGTGGCTTACTGGGCTTCCAAACGACACTTTAATAATTAAAAGAGAGGTAAGAGGTATAATTACACAATTAATTATTACAATGCAAATAAAAAAAACGGCCTAACCAGTGTATCAATACAACAAGGAACTAAGATTATAAACATGACTTCCTGTTTTAAGCAAACACACACGTTTGTAAAGGCCAACATAAACTCTTTGCAAGTCAACGACACATTCACACACACAAAATTATCATGGAATGAATTTATAAAATAAATCAATCAATGTTCAACCTATTTCTCCTGGCAGCGCAAAATCGTTCTATTTAAATGGATTACATTACACGTGATGTTTTAGACGATGTTAAATCGACTTGCTTTTAGCAGGCCTTTCTTTTTAGATGTGTCATTATGAATTATGTCAATATACCGTCATTTAAATTATGGAGTTAAAAAAACAAAAAAACATTTGCCTTGTTTGCGCACTTTAAATTTGTATCTTTTAAACCAAATTCGTTTCTCAATGTGATACTTCCCAAATGGGCCTCCTCTGGAGAAATACCAGAGACACTGTGAAGAGTTTGTCGGCAACCATGTTTTGAAAGAAAACTTTTAAAACAAACGCCATATCCTCTAATTGAATTTGACCTGCTCTAATGAAATGAACGTGTCCGTTCGCCGGCCTTTGTTATTTATAGTCACACAAGTATCACCTCAAACAGCGGGCCTGCTTGCCCAAAACACATTTTAATATGGTAATACATTTTACAAAATATTTCGTAAAACTATTCAACAATACATTTTTTAAATAACACAAAATGTTACAAACCTATATCCTGTATCTATACAAACCTTAAAGAACATTTAAAAAAAAAATTGGCCTGACATGAATTAAAGTGGCTGACTAAAATATTTTTTTGTAATGATTATGGGGGGCCTTCATGAAAAACTCTCTCTCTCTCTCTCTCTCTCTCTCTCTCTCTCTCTCTCTCTCTCTCTCTCTCTCTCTCTCTCTCTCTCTCTCTCTCTCTGTCTGTCTGTCTGTCTCTCTAACTCAACAGTTAATAGAGAGGTCAGTATAGTATGCAGACCAGTATAGTATAGTTTATTACTAAGTGAAATACATAATTAAAATATCAACATATTAACTTTAGTGTAGTGTGATAATTGCAGTATTTGCTTTCTTATATTTATTGTTTGCTTCTTTCTTTCTTTCTTTCTTTCTTTCTTTCTTTCTTTCTTTCTTTCTTTCTTTCTTCCTTTCTTTCTTTCTTTCTTTCTTTCTTTATGTCTGTTCTTCTGTCTGTCTGTCTGTCTGTCTGTGACATGGCTTATGTTGTGTTTGTACTGAAGTCGATGTACAGTCTGCCTTCCTGTGCAACGCAGCCCCCATGGCCTTTCATCTGAGTTCAGCGGCCGCCTTTCTCACACAGATGAATGTGTTTCTGTGAAAGAGGCGGAATGGCTGTCACTTCTCCTGGCACGGCAGAGAAACAAACAAAACCCCCTACTTCTTTAAGGAAGCTGGCGCAGGCACCTCCCATTGGACACAAACACTACAGAGTCATAAGCACAAATAGCCTCAAAAGCTTAACACTCTCCCTTTCATGCAGAAAGCTTGGCATGACTGGTCCACTCATGCACACAGAGAAACACAAAGTGGAGAGGTGCAGCCTCATACCATACTCAAGCTTGACTGAGGTGTGCTCATTGTTGTGGTCTCCCCCAAAAAAGTGTTAGAATTCAACTAATCCCTCACAAACTCAGCATCCTCCCCTGCTGTTGCTTTTGCAGTGAGGTTCTCAATATAGCTCCGACAACACCATGCCAATTCTCTTATTTGCCACAATGGGTAATGTGTTGTTAATACGAGGCATTTTCAGGTAACTCTTTTCTGCTGCAGCCAAGGCTCTCCCAGACAGGAGCAGGTGTACCATTAAAGACCAATTATCTGCAAGCAGAACACAAAACCAACCAGGCACACAGTGGCTAATATCATCGCTTTGCTTTAAAAAAATGTATTCACAGTTTATGCACATCTTTGGTTCACTCACACTTTATCTGGAACATGTGGGAAGTTGATGTGAGAGTGCAGAAGAAAACAAACTTGTCAGGCCCCCCCCCCACACACACACACACACACACACAGACAACAACACACATGTATGTGCGTAGCGTAGACTTCCTCTTCAGTTCAAAACCACACTCAGCCAAGGAAATTTTCAATTTCCTAACACCTGTAAACATGCTGTTTTACCTCAGCTCCTTTGATCTTCAAACAGGCCAGAGCTGTGCCCTGGGGGACACAGTGCAGAAAGGTGACTGGGTGGTGTGTGTGTGTTTTCTGTTTTATGGGGACTCTGGCAAGTAATGGAACATTCCTCTTGGCCATTTTGTATTTCATATTTTACTCTCATGCTGGAAAAATCTGCCATACATTCTTTGCCGAAACAGACCAATGTCAGGCGCAGCTCAGAGTCAAGTTCAAGAGGTCAAATCAGGATCAAACTAGCAAGGTTGAGTTCAAGTTTAACTTCATTGTTATGTGTATTAAAAATAAAAAGGTAGGTCACACATCCCCTGACAACAAAAGACAAACATTACACACAAAATATACAGTACAACATACAGTGATACATTGCAGCAACAATGTGCGATTCAATGGTCAAACATGGAAATCACTGAAAACTAAATTACAAAGGGCTGCTTTAGCTCCAAATTCATTATTTCAGTTTTACAGGAAAACTAAAAATACTGCTAAAAGACTTACACGGTCAGAAAAATATATTTGGCACTTTTGATTATTGGCATACTTGTTTCTTAAAGTTGAAAAAATAATATATGAAAGCAAGATAAGACCAAAACAAATGAAGTGTGAGACAGAGTGAGTACCAGAGCTTTGTTTTGACACATTATTGGCTCATTCTGTCTTGTGTGAAAATGTGAACATGGTGAACAGCCCATCATCATCGTCTGTGAGATGTTAGTCAATATCCTCATTTAAAGAGACAGCATTGATAATGTATTAAAAAAGCACATTTGTGATTTGTATTATGCAGGTTGCATGGTGAACAGCATTTGATTTGTTTTCTCTGACAGGGACAACAAAACATTTATAAAGATGTGAAGATGTAATCTGTAAATCAGCTCTCGTGGTTGATCTTTCTGTCTGAACATTCATTGTGACACATTAGAAAAGTTTCTGAATGACTGTTTTTTTTAAACTATTCATGCCAGTGAACCTAGGTGTGAGCATGTTGTTCACGCCCCCCTCCGCTGTCACTCACATTCAATTCAAGAGTGATCAGAAAACAAGAGTCACTGCTCATATTCAAATAGATTTATATGATGTGACACAGGAATGAGTTGAATATGCCGTGCCCCCCCCCACACACACACACACGCACACACACACACACACACACACACACACACACACACACACACACACACACACACACACTAGCCTCCCAGCCATCTGTCACCTGCTCTGTTTTCTCTTCTTTTCAGAAACTGTTTATTGATTTCTCGCTAAAATCGTACAAGACAACCCTTTGACATGAGCTTAATCTAAAGCAAGCAGTGAAGTGAGTTTTCAGTAAATCTCCCATCACTTTGAGATGATTTAATTTATGATGTGTTGTGACATGAATGTGTTGAATGTTTTATGTCTTAAAACACATCAGTGGTAAAAGGCTGTCTAACTTCCACAGGTTTATCTAATGAGACAGAAATGAAAGAGGACAGGGATCAAACCAGTTGCAGTCCCCATGATACCGACTCTTATTCAGTAAGTCATTATCACTCTGATCTTAACAGCATTTCCACTGTCTTCTTCTCTCCAGAGGGTTCCATTCATCAGGGGAGAAACAAACAAATAGCACACTCGTGTAGGCTTTGTCACATGCAAATCAGCAGTGCAACTGAACTTGTTTTTATTTTTTTATTTACATTTCCATCAAAATCAGCATTTGGTCACTAGATTGATACAGGCTATTGATTGTATTTCTTAATATATTTCTGAATATTATGTTTGATTGGAAATCTGAAGAGGTCAGGCAGTTCTTTTCCAGCTTCATCGGTGCTAGCCTTTCTCTGCAGGGTGCCGCTCAGATTGCACCCCATAGACTATTGTCAGTTCTCTCCGAAGAGGCTCTGTTGTCAGCCTCTAGAGTTCTTGAGTTTAGTGGGCTGGAAGGAGCTAATTTGATTGACTTTCACCTCCATTTTTTTTTCACTCTCTCTCTCTCTCCCTTATACCTCGCAATCCCATGACAGTAAGAGACCTTTCTGGTCAGTGAGTGTATTGACTGGCAGTCAGTTAGCACTTGACATGTCAATGCCCAGTCCAGTCTAGTCCTATTAGATTCTGGGTGTTTCTTTGTATTTCTCAGTGACAGGAATGAATGATTTGCTAGCAATCTAACAGGTTGTGGCAGTGTTATCCATTGTGTACTGTAAAGGCCGTACCCATGGTATGACTATAACAGTGGATAAATTAATTGAAAATAGTTTGTAATTTTGTTCTGTTACTTTCCTTTCATTTAACAGGGATGCATTTTTAGGCATTTCAGAATAAAGTGCAGCAGGTCAAATAACAAATGCGCATTTTCTTGAATTTCCCTACCCTGATTGCATATTGCAAAAATTATTGCATAAAGCTGTTACTTTTCCTACATCCACCTCCAATTTAATCTCAGCCATTTGGCCCTGAAATGTAAAACCTAGCAAAGTAAACAGAAGTCCCCTGTTCCCCCAGGAAAACAAAAGCTTATGTTGATAAAAGTTGCCAGATTCTTCAGTTTTATTTGAGCAAACATGTATGAAAAATGTATTTGCAAATCCTCCTGTTACTTTGCTTGTGATGTATCACTTGCAAACATACACCCGCATGTAAAATAAGTTGCAATTCATTCTGTGAGAGTTTTAAGACCTAGTTCACCATTTTATTTTTCAGAGAAAGGCCAGTTACAATAGCTAAGGCCAAAATATGAGTGGCATCATACTGATGGATAGTAGCGTGTGTTATGTTTATGTGATAAAGTGTCAGACACATTTGTCAGTGTTTTTTTTTTCTCTTCTTAGTGTCAGGTTTATGCATATGTTTTTTAAAAGAGACATATTTGTCTTGCACAACATGAATATAAACATGACTCCAAAAAATGCCTCACGCAAGGCTCTTTTTAGTGCTCTGCTGCAGACTGACATCCCCTCCTGTCTCCTGTTTTTCTCCGCTCACCTGCAAAGGAGGCGTTGATGGGTGTGTGATACCTTGTTTCAGGAGTGTTGGCTAAGTTTACTTCCCACCTACAGTCTCCCGAGTCGGGGAAACTGAGGCTTTGCCTGCCCCTCTGGAACCCCCCCCCCCTCCTGGTCCAGGAGTGCCATGCGGGAGCCCCTGTCCCACTAACACTTGAGAAATAAATCAGACACACTGTTGACAGCTGCTTACAGTGAAGCAAGAGGATGGGGAATTACATTAAAAGAGTGGTATTCATGACAGATATTTTCAAGGCTGGTGGAAATAAATAAGATTTGGAGGAGGGCCTTTTTTATTTGAAGGGAAAACAGTTTTCAGTTTAAACACACTCATATTGAATGAGAAATTCCCCCATGTGTTAAATATTTGGAAAGTGTCATTGCTGGCTGTTGATAAAAGACAATCCTGCTGCATCAGGGAGCAATATAGATGGCACATTGAGGAGGCATCCTTGTTTATGTCAGATGCACAGAGAGCTTCACTGAGAATAACTCCTCTCCCCTCGCTTTAAGATTTAACACTGCACATGCACAGCCTCTCATACTGCCTTAGATATGCCATATTTAATGGAAAGGCTATAGACTGGGTGGTGTGAAATTAAGGGTGGAATTACTAAAGCTTTAACGCTGATACCTTTGGGACTTAGGCCCTAATCAGGTGGTTGTGGTGACAGAGCCCAGGGCAAGAGTAGAATTATGATGATTATGGCATGTTAGCACATGTCTGAGGGTGAAGTGGACAGACAGATGAGTTCATCAGTGGCAGGGGTAGCTAGCTCCCATGCTGATCAGTAACTACCACCCGGCCCTCACTGTGTCCCTATGCACGGTGGCCTCTCATTAAAAGTGAAGGCAGATTAATGGTCTAGGTTTTCTTGCAGAATGACTTTAAAGCAACACCAAAGCACTTTTCACAGGTTGGAAGTGGTATTGTCCATTACCGCTGTCCTATGTCTCATTCAAACTACAGATCCGCTACCCGATCTGGCAAACTTGCATAGTGCGGTTATAGCTGATAGAGGGCCGCAGAGCGAATGCAGAAGTGCCGTTCACCCTGAGTTGGTGAACCACTGAAACGATTTTGGAAACATTATTTTAAGGTACAGAAGAATCTTTGGTGTTGCTTTAAAGCGAACGCTGCATGATTGATAATTGTCTCTGTATATGTATAGGCTTCTTGACATTTTCAGTGCTTTTTTGAATTGAAGTGAAGACAATCATGCACACTGAACTATGAACTTCCCAGCATGTTATACTGTTCTTTAAGGTCATACGTCACGAGCATGCACTAAATAAAAAAGCCTTTTCCATGATTTGATTTTGACTTTGTAACATGACTTTGTTATTAAAAAGCAATAATGCAAACAGATAACCTCTGGGACGAAGGCTCGTCAACATTGAGCGTTTCACTTGTCTTTCAACATGTGTGTGAAAACATTTCATGCTTTCTGACCGTGTGTGACCCTGCATTGTCAGAGAAAAATGCACTGTAAGCTGGTAGGCTTGTCAGGCCACAGTATGGGGTCCTTACTTGTGCTATAATCCCAGCCATGGCCTTTTAACCCTCTACGGCTCACCATTCTCTCCACTGCTCTGTCCTCTCTCTGCACCTGACAGTGGAACATGGAAAAACAAATGGAGACCTTGAAAACCATAAGGCGCTGCATGTTTGCCCTCTAAGGTGTGCTTTTTTTGTACCCAGATAGCTTCATGGCCTGTGTTTGTTTGTAGATTTACTTGTGTTTTGTTTAGAAATGTAATATCTTGGCAGAGTTGGCTCTTCTAAATTCACATGCAGCCTGGGGATGATATTGATTTGCTGTTTGCAGAGTCTGTCTCATCTCTGATACAAGGGCTGCAGTTTTTATTCAGGTTTTCCCACCTGTCCGAAAGCCAACTCAAGAGGAGATCCTGATTGACATTAAAGTGAGTCTTTCGATACAGACTTGTCTTTTACAGCTTTATCTGACTACTTTAAAGTAATACCAAAGCACTTTTCCTCTTTGGTCCCCCTACAGGTTGGAAGAAGAATTGTCCATTACCGCTGTCCTATGTCTCATTCAAACTATAGATCCGCTACCCGATCTGGCAAACTTGCATAGTGCGGTTATAGCTGATAGAGGGCCGCAGAGCGAATGCAGAAGTGCCGTTCACCCTGTTATGAGTTGGTGAACCACTGAAACATTTTTGGAAACATTATTTTAAGGTACAAAAGAATCTTTGGTGTTGCTTTAAAATATACCCTATTTGCAGAATTTCTAGGAAATACTTCATGAAGTCTGTGTTTAAGCTTTGGAATGGATTCCTAATTGTCGATTACATTTAATTTTCTTATTCAAAGGTTGTATGAATTAAACCTTATTCTGAAATTACTTAACCACCCATCCATTGTTTTACATTAGACACTGATATAATAATTAATTTTAGGATTAAGATCTGCCATCACACTTTATTGCTCTCCTACATACAGCTACTCTGTGAACTTGATTTCACTTTTCTCTCTTAACTCCCACCATCCCCCCTACTTTTACTAATAAAGCCATCTTCCCTGCTGATAGAAAATTGTCAGTTTACCTCGAGCTGCAGGGTGCCTGGCAATCAGTCTTTAGAAAAGCAGTGCCAGGTTAACCTGCTGTGATAGTGGACTCTAGGGACGGTGCCCCACCTCTGCTTGACATGCAGGGGCTCTGTTCACCAATAAGAGGCATGCCCAACCCACAATAGAGTTGTTACCAGCCTCTTCAGTTTTACGTTATAAACAACAACCTTTTGGTCAGACCTGTTCATGCTTAAAACGGTTTCCTTATTTTTCACATCCTGTCTGATTGAAATTCTGGTTCTCATTGTGACAAGGATTGTGTACAGTATTTGTTCCTTTTATCAAAGCTCTTCCTTCTACTTCCTAATTTCATGTGAATGCTGGATTGTTTTGATTGCCTTGCTTACTTTTGTAGTATACCTTCTAGCTAAGCCAACAAAAGTGCCACACAGAGACAAAAAGGGACGCTTTTGAGTCAATCTTGCCAATCTCCTAGAGGAACTGTTAATGGGTCACTTATAGGGGTTTGGAAGTCTATCATGGAGATGTGCAATAGCAAGTCACATTTCTACACATATCCACTGAACTATAGGGCCAGGTTGAATATAGGGAATCGCATGATTTGAACAATAGACAGTGATCCAGAAGTGTTTCTTAACCTGAGCACTCCAAAGCATTTCTAATGCAGATGCTCTCTGAATCGCAAGCTATGCAAAACTGTAAGAGCATTGGAATTGGACAATTTGCCTGTTGTTGGATTTAGATTCATGTCTATGCACTTAAGTATTTACATCACAATACAGCCATCACTGGGCCCACAATGCAAATTTATTTTCTTGTAGAGCATTGAAATGGGGAGAGATGCCAGAACATACTGTTGTGTTTGGTCAATTTATGTTTCTACAGCTACTGGGAGGTTGATGTGTGTAGCTGGCCTGGTGTCAATATGCAGTGGATCATCTGCAAGCTAATCACATTTTTTCATGCAAACCCCTTCGTATTGACTTCACCACATTTGATTTAATGAAGTGAATTTATTAGACTGAATTGAATTTACGATCGCTTCAGATTGCAGGAAAATTAGTCAAGCAACAAGTTTGTGTTGTCACATTCTGCTTTGCTTCTTGTTTCTGTCTTTGTCTCATTCAACTATAGCTTACTTTTCTACACTCAACAGCCAGTGGATGACATTTTTAATATAAATGTCATGTCATGTTATCCATGCTACCAGCAATGGCTCTAGGTATGGCAGTCCACCAATTTAGTCAGAGTAGTATATTTCAGACTGAAACGACTACTGGATGGTTTGCCATGATTTATTTAAACATTCATGGTCCCCGGAGGATGACAATTGTACCTTTTCTCAAGCACCACCATACGGTGGATAATTCCCTTTCTGGTTATATAGCTTGACAACCAATCGATAAATTGCCATACCATTTGGTAATCCACCTTTGCCTAGTGGATGAATGTTAATGACCTTGGAAACTTTCCCTGTAGTGCCACTAGCAGGTTAACATTTTCCATCATTCTGTAAATATATCTCAACATCTACTAGATAAAGTGGCACATTTTGCATTTTGAGACATTCATTGTTCCTAGGGCCTGACTCCTAATGACTTTGGTGATCCTCTGACTTTTCGTCTCATACAACCATGTGGTGAAAATGTTATGTTGTCCAATACTTTGGTTTATTATTACATTCCTGCAAAACAAAGGACATTCCCATCAGACTCAGCTGCACTTTTGTTTAGTGCTAATTATTTATTTATATCACTCATCAAAAAGACATGTTGACAACAAGTGGCTCATAAACCTTCTATACCATAATGCTGCTGCTGGTCTGATGCACTAGGTGCTAACGTTCCCCCGCGTGCTGTTGGCTGTCTTAAACTTAATTAGCCTCCAGTTTTAACACCACATGCTCCTCAGGTATATTTGTTTGTGTGCATACGCAGCTAAGAAAGTGAATGCAGGTGTCGTTTGTTTTGTTAATTGTAATTGTTGTGTTTATGTTTGTTTATGTGTAGCTTATACCCATGTGGGTGAAAAGGAAGCGAGATTACAGAGCGTTGGTTACATGTTTCTTCTTATTTAACCATACAACGATTGAATAAAATCACCCTGAAAATTATATTTTTTTTCAAAAAAACATTGTGAAACATAACAGATGCTGTTTTTTTTTAGCTTAAATTGGAACATAGACACAGGAGGCATGTTGTTTTCTGACAGAAACAAACCAAAGTTATTCCATGAGAATGAATATTATGGGTGCAGAAAATAAAACATAGCCTAAATACATTCTTGTGCTTTCTCACTTCAGATAAATTAATGTTTACTCTCTTTGGCCCCTGGCTTTAATTTGTGAGCGAGGCTGACCTGATACTGTGTTGGGATATTCATTGCATCCCTTTTAGTCAATTCATTTAATTATGCCATTCTGCCCAGGGTGCCAGCGCAGAGCATCTGAATGTTGCTTCTTCAATCTGCATGAATAAACAATGTCAGCAGCCAGGAGGAGCCTAGATGACCAATAGACTGGTACATTAGATATACTTGCATGTGTTTGTGTGATCCCATGTGCAAGGAGCGGCAGTTGAGTTTCTTGGAGAACTAAGTTGATCCATGTGTGGAGTAAATGGCAAGAGGCCTCCTCTGCGCCACAAACTCTGCTAATTGGGAGGAAACAGCAGTTGGGATTAGTGTGGAGAGGAGATGAGCGTGTAACCATTAAAAGGCTCCCCTACTTCTTTTTAGATGTAGTAAAACACATTGCTTTCACACTTATCAGTGACAAGATGTTTTTTTTTTGTGTTAGCATCTTTTGTGACATATGTGAGATTATATAGTCCTCCTCTCTAGATTGTGTTGCACACTGTGTTGTTCCCGCTGTTCAGTTCAGTTCACACGTGTGCTTGCCTACACAAATTAATTTCCAGGAAAAAAAAACAAACAAATAGGTAATAAGTCATGACATTTTTTTCAAACAGGTAGCAGCCACCATTAGTGAGTTCAAGAGATCTTTTTACTTCACTTGTTCCTTTTCTGCTCAAAAGGTCAGATCTTGAACTGCAGTGAAACAAAGTCAGTATAGCCCTTTTCAGACATAGAATATGTTACATTGCTGGCTTCATCCACTTATTATAGTGATTACTTTTTGTCAGTCGTACATAGAGACTTTTATGTTAATGTTCCTTATGGCTTTATTCAGACGGGACAGCACATTTACAGAAAGAGCTGCATACTTGTGCGATATTTGGCACCTGGTGCGCAAGAATGAGCAGTGATTTAAAAATGTTATGATAGCAAGGAAGAAGTTTTCTGTCCTGTGTCACTAATGGATTTCAGAACTTACTTTGCTTTTGAAGCCTTACTTAATGATGCGCGTGAGGGACTCTTCTCACAGTGAATCCACTCATACATTTACATACATTTCATCATTCAACTTTATTAGAGAACATATTCTGCTCCCTGTTTTATAACATCTGACAGTGCACAAGCATTGAAAGACAGGATGTTGGGTAACCTGGCTACATTCAATTCAGACGTGTGCCGTTTTGAAAGTGACACCAACATTTTAGTATATCTGACCTAGTGAGGTTGCTGTTGTGACTCATTGTGTGTGACATGTTAAATTGCCATCAGATTAACATAAATGTCTGAAAAGGGGATTATGAGTGTATTATCAGCATACAATTGATATTACATCGCCTTGGAGCTTTTTAGCAGGGATTGAGTGAATCCCTTGTTATATGAATAAAGCAAACTAAACCGAATATCATCCTGATTGTTTCAGAACATTGTAACTGAAGGCTCTTGCCTCTCCAAAGTTGAATGAAATGAATGAAATACACGAAGAACACAATTGTCATAACAGGAGTATACAGTTTTTATGTTACATACATGCCTTTTGTTACTTGCAGCAGGGTTCAGTCAAAACTGAATACGAGAAGTATCACTATGCAACTGAGTTGCAATAGAATTCAGACATTATTTTACACATACATAATGGATGATGGACATGATGTTTGGTGGTTGGGAAAATGGTGGCAACGATTGCTGGGATTGGTCCTCTCCCAAAAACCTCTTGTGGCTGCAACAACATGGAAGCTGAGGAGAAGCAAGAGGCGGCGGAGGAGGTGGAGGCGAAAGGAGGAGTTGGAGGAGGAGTATAGAGGCGAGCACAAGCTGTGAAAAAACAAAAATAGTCACATGGAAATCCTCACCACATAGTCATGCGTCAAGCCCACCACTGCCACCTACTCATTACAAAAGACTCATAAGCATGTTTGCCATCTTCTTCCTCACTCCTCTGCATACAAAAAAGGTATATATTATGAGTGAATTTTAAAGGCAGAATAAATTATTTAACAAAACATGGGGGGATGGTGGGGGGACAACAAAACCACTGCGGGTGGTTATTCAAAGCAAAAGAGAACTGGGACGGGCTTGTGTTAACTGAGATTATGCTCCGTGGCTAAAATACAGTGTAGGAATTCCACTGTCTGTGGCTTTCATGTCGAGGATGAAAATGAGATGTGTTGAACCAAGACTTGTGGTGGTAACACGGTGATAAACAAACAAAACACCACATGAATACCTAATTAGTGCTTTGAGTGAAGGCCTAATAGCATGTTTGGGTAGGTTTGGAGTAACCAAAGCCACTGCTTGGCCACTCTCCATGGCCTCATCACAGTTCAACATACACTGTGGCTTATGCACTGCAGAGACTCAACACCGCTCTGTTACCATGATGAGCGACCCATGTGGAATTTTTGCAAATACAGTTTTCATACAAGCTTGCTGTTTTTGTACCAAGACAATAAGATGTGTGTTTTGTTTAATTTGAGCCGTGAGCTTAAAGAGAATTCTCTCTCCGAGGAGGACATATTTGAATTGGTGGATTTGGGCTGTGTATTCTTTGGCTTTGCAAATATCTTTGTTGTGCTGAAATGGTCCCTAAGCTCTTTTTCCAGTTGGTTTCCTGGCGGTGACTCTGAGGAACAAGTTGTGTGTGGCTATGTTTATGTGTGAGCAAGTGCTCTTAATTCTGTAGCTGAGTTTGAGCCAAAACTGTAATAGGGGTCTGACATCTTTGTTTTGTTTTTTGAGTAATTTGAACATTGGAGTGCTCCACAGACAGCTGTGAACCTTTTTAGTTTTTTGTGTTGTCTGTTTATCTCTGTATATACTGTATACATGCACAAAAATATCTCTTAGCAGAAAATGGAAAGGGGAATAAATAAAGGGAAAGAATTATGAAAAATAGATAAAATACCATATTAAGAATGCTTCTAAGTTTACTGGTAGGCAGGCTCATCCTTGCTGCTTCTCTCATTTTTTTCGTTTAGCCAGCATCATCATTGTTGTCTTTGTCAGTAGCGAGAAAATTCTTGTCAAATTGTCCGTCCTGCTTCTGTGAAGATAACCTGTCTCTCCAGAGGTGTTCTAATATGGCAGATGGTACTAATTATCAAGAGTCACACACTTGCACCCACACATACCCACACACACAAAGTGTTTAAGGTTATTCATGGAGTGACAATACCTCTTAATATAGCTTCTAATATATTTTGTGAAAATCCTGCAGATGCCAGAGTTCACACGTAACAGAGGATGAAATTAGTTGATGATGGAGTAGAGAGCATGCAACCAAGCTTTTCCAGCACTGGATACTTTCTCACTAGCCCTCAATAGAATTAGTTTAGTTCTATTTTATGCAAAGGCTTTCCACGTTTCGTTATACTGCAATGTTAGCCACTCAACTTCTTGCACCTCCAAAGTAAAATGGATTGAACTTAGCTCTTTTTGAAATATTCTATCTCTGCTCTCACTCAGACACTCGTACACACACACACACACACACACACACACACACACACACACACACACACACACACACACACACACACACACACACAGTGTGGGGCATATTCTCGGCCGTGTTTAAATGTCCTCCACTTAACGGTGGCTGCAGTTCCTGGTTCTCTGCATTAACCTTTGCAGTGGTATTTAATTAAAGGTCCACACCTGTACCACCACCTCCTCAACCCCCCATCCTTCGCCCCATCCTCCTCAATAGAGCCAGGGCTAACTGAAGGCATGCTGTACATCCGTGGCAATTAGCATGACCTTAAAAACACCATGAGAGCCTTGGCACTCACCCCCCGCACATTCCCCTTTGCCCTGTGGACCACTAGCTAGCTCTTCCTGTCCTTCTCTCTGACCCCGGTGTGCTGTGGCTATGCTCACACTCAGTGGGGTCCGACCGATTATTGTGGCCCCTCCGCTCCACGGGGCCCTGGGGGACCACATGAGGACACAGGTAGAGGTCATAGGGTCCCTAGGTTGCTTGAAGAAGCTTCTATGTGTTCTAACCCCAAATCATCATTACTCATATGGGAGCACAGGAGGCAACTGCTGTTGGATTCAAATTGTTGCCCTTAAGGATGGCTCCACTTTGAGGCATTCTCAGATGGCTATTCTATCATCCGTAAAATGATTTGCCAGCAACGAATGCTTCAGCTCGCCTTTAGTGCAGAATAGAAACATTAGCCTTTTTAACAGAATACTCTAAACTCAAAGCTCTGATAAGCTAGTAAGTAGACATCTGAACTTTTGTTACACATATTATTTACATAGGTCACAACTCTGTGCTACTAACTTGCGACAGTATATAAGTTTTGTGAGAAACTCAATGCCTCCGTTATTACCTTTTCTAAAAAATCCTGTAAAATGCTGACTGACAGCATATTTAATTTGTTTTCACTACAGTATCCGCTCGTGCAATACAATATCAAGCTCACAGCAACTAAAGCATGATACAACTTTTTTGTTTTGCCTCTCACCGCACTAAAGGTAAAGGTGAGGGAAAGTTTGTATTCTTGTTGTGGTTAAATATTGAAAAAGTCAAAAGTAACTTGAAACATAAAACAGGACAGAATTTTGAATTTAATTTAAGCCACAATCTATCTCAACCAAAGAGCTTCTGTTGTGAAAACCCATCTGCGCTCAAACATACAGGACTTTTACACGTTTGAAGGAAAACACCGAACATTATCCAGATAGCAGTTACATTACCCACAAAAATGTAATTGGTAAAACAAATTAGTAGTATATGAATATCATTTGTAGTAGGCGGGGTTGAAGGTCAAGAATCAACTTTCATGCTCAAACACTAAGTCTCCTAAGTAACTGCAAAACATGTTTGATCATTTTATCGCATTGCTTTCTATTTCTCTGTAAAAGTTCTTGCTTGCATAAAGGGTGATGAATGCCTGAAGCACATGGCAGTCATGGCAATTGAGAAATAATTATATCCCCTTGTATTATGTTACAGGCATAAGTTGATCAGTGGTCGTTCCTACACGAGCAAATCTATATTAGAGCCTGTAATGGAAATCACATATTTGTCTTTTAACATATCTTAATATTGAATTGTTTTTTAGTTTTTTAGCTGTGTGAACTATTTACCTCTGTTTTGATGTATGGACCCTGATAGCCTAACTTTATGTTCTTCTGTTTAGCTAAAGTGCAGAGACTGGCTTTTCTCTACGTCCCATTTCGGTCCCAGCTTATAGTGCTGGGACAGCAATAACAGTAAAAGCGCTTATTGACCAGATAAATGTCTTGAATAGAGTCACAAGCCCACACATGATTAGCCACTCATATGTGCACCCATGCACATATGAGTGTACGCATTTGTCCACACACACACACACACACACACACACACACACACACACACACACACACACACACACACACACACACACACACACACACACACACACACACACACACACACACACACACACACACACACACACACACACACACCTCACTAGTGTCTGTGGACCCCCTGTGAGATCAGGAGAACCAGTGCCCCTGTGGTTTTCTGCCCTATGGTATCATGCTGGGCAGATATTTCTGTCTGCTTGGATGACTCCTTGACATGGTGTCTATTTGGATTGGCAACTTGTTTTCATTTGAATCGATATGCAGCGCAGAGAAAAAAATAGTTGACTGAAGAGGGGAGTGGCCATCAGGAGTGAGCGGCGATCTGACCTGACACGAAGAACACGGACTGAACATGGCACCTGGAAGAGGCGGAGGGAGGAAAGTGCATCTCAACAAATCATGGATGCCTTCATTTAAGACTTTAGTTAAGTTAAGAAAAGAACCATCATTGCTATCAATGATTAAAATGTTGTCTTGTAGATACTCCATTTATTATTTAAAATTTGCCTTCAACTGGTCACAAAAACATACAAAATTAAAAACCCAAATGAGCCAGCCTCTACATCAGAACAGAAGAGAAATTTGTGTTCTTTATTTTGTATTTGGATGGACAGTAAACAGTAAAAAGATTGCTTACCTGCCAGCACTGCCAAGGGAAGGCTAATAAAATGTCATCAGAGGGAAATGAGAGTTAAGTGGAGGGGAAAAAGCTGAATATTCACACTCATTTGGCTGACACCTGGGGGACTGCAGTCACTCATGGCTGCATTGATATGCATTGTATTATATGCTCCTCACCCATTCACATTGACAATTAACAGCTTTGACACCTTTGCTTTAATTTAATTAAAGCTGTGATTGTCAGGGTGAAAACTTGATTTGCACATATACATGCAATCACGTGTGTGCTTGCTCAGCCATATGCACCAAACACGAGGGTCATTGTACAAGGAAGGGGACCAATTATTTCTGTATGGATAATTAGACAACTTAAATGGTCGTCCAAGCAGAGCAGAGCAGGCGTGGAGAGAAAAGTGTCAGGCCAACACATTTCCATTGAGTCACATTCTATAGTCAAGGAAAGGGGTGTATTCCAAAATACACCCCTTTCCTCAGGTGGACAGGGAAAGAGGGAAGATGCAAACTTAACCTATGTTGGTGTCTAAAGTAAGAGCATTTCCCCAGTCTCATCTGGTGCCACAGTAGTCTTGCATTGCAACACCTATCTCCAAGGTCTGGCTACTCCACACATAAAAAAAACGCTCTGGGTTGTTCGCCTCCTTGCATTTACAATCGTTTTGGGTGGCGCTAAGTTCTGGAAAATGGTCTTGGCTAGGAACTTGTTTTGGTGGAACATCTGCACCCTGCACAAAAACCGCCAAATACAATATTAAATGAAATTAACTGTCCACACAATACAGCAATGTGAGCTATTTAAATTAGCTAGATACATGGTAAAACCTCATTTGCTCTTACCAGTTTATCGCCGTGTGTACTTCGTCCACAGCAATCCTCTCCAATCGGTCCCAAAATGTCCCAGTTAGATAGTAAATGTCGTAAACATATTCTTTGTAAATCTTTACAATCAATCCCTGAAAGAACTAAGTAGGCCTGCCTTGTTGCATAATCCTAATTTTCTTCACAACTTACCATTTTCATGGTGTAGCTTGTTAGCTCGAAGTTTGTTGTTGGAGGGAGTTTGAGAACGACAACACAGAGAGCGGAAGGTGAGGGACATGTCAGGCAATTATCTTGGAAGTGGACTTCCGTTGATCCAGACTAGTGCCACAGTGACCAAGGATCCATGTTTAAATGAATGGAAAAGATGAATAGGCTTTGCTCTGGACCCATATGATGAAAAAAAAGAAGTAAAAGCTTTGATATGGGTTTTCAGGCTCATTACATATTCCAGAATAATGAAAATACCAATGTGGCATGACATGAACAAAATACATGAATGCAATGTTTATATGCAATGTTCAACATACATTATGTTTATTGGCTGCTTTATGCATACACATACAAAAAACAAATGGATCAAAGTATCAAACATTTTTCAAACCCATGTTCATTTTTAATCTTTGCTTAATGGTTGGTCTTGGTGGCATTTGTGGAACGTTAAAGGGCCCCAGAAATAAAAGATGCAGCAAGCTGATGAAAGTGTACCCAAGTTTTTCTAAGCGAGGGGGATCCCTAAGCTATTTTCTTCACTCTCTTTCATTATAGACTGGTCTTCTAGACATTAATGACAACACTGTTTTAAACACACTGATTTGTTGTCAGTTTGCTACATTTCCATGTCATCTCAGCTTAGTTCAAATAAACAAATAAATCTAACAGCACAGGCTTTGCATTCATGGGGATAATAATTCCATTTTGAAGATGAAATAATATGGACGTTCAGGGTTGAACTTAGGATTCAGTTATAGTTTTATGGGACCATGCCGTACCTATACCATAGCATATATGGGCCCCCCTAAACAATGTAGCTACACTTTGCTTTGGCTTTAGTGGTTGCAAAGATACCACAATAACTGTTGTTGGTCAGCATGGACTGCTTGAAGTATGTCTTCTTTTTTTGTTTTTAGATTGTTTTTTTGGGCTATTATTGATAAGAACGATTAAGTCAGGAAAGCGGGAGAGAGAGAGAGAGGGAGATAACATGCAGCAAAGGGCCGCTGCGACAAGGACTGAGCCTCTGTATAAGGGGCGCACGCTAAACCTGGTGAGCTAACCAGATTAGCCCCCCCGACTTTTTAGTAAAACGCATCATTTATCTGACCATGTATGCACAATCATGCTTTAAATTTTAAAGCATAATTAACGTTTTTACTAGTTATGTTAGGCACTCACAGTACTTTGGTAATGGTTCTGGAAAGACTGTAGTCTTAAACATTGACAAAGCACAATGTATTTACTTTATTAATATTTAAATAAAACTACCTCTTGCTAACCTTAACCAAAGTTATTTTCTTCCTTCAACCTAATCACATGCTGCTCTCAGGATGTGTACCCTGGTCTGCGGTGTCCTGCACTTTGTTCGCCCATCATTCACTTTTACCCTTACGACAAAGCTGTAGCACCTATTTCACTCCAAAAAATAGTGCCACTGAAGCAGCAATTGCATTCCTGTCAAACTGTATTTGGATTAACAAATTAGTAGAATAGAAATGACATTTCTAGAAGACAGAGTTGCTATCAAAGACTAGCCTTTATCATGGTCAATGTGACTTCAGGCAGCTCACATGCCCACAGCCCACTCCTTGCCTCTTGTACCCCTGTTCCATGGAAAATGTGAGTGTGTAACCTGAAAGAGTTGGGGATTTAGATTATTATTGTGATATATGTGTCATAAAGATGATTAATTCTATTAAAATGATAACAGAATAAGTACTTTAATAACTTTTTAAATGTTAATATTGCCTCCCCAATGCTACCCCAAAAATGTATTATACATACTTTACAGCTGTAAACCTTCCACACACACACACACACACACACACACACACACACACACACACACACACACACACACACACACACACACACACACACACACACACACACACACACATACACAAACATATATATAAACACACTCTCACACACATTCCCCAGGGAAGCATTCCCTTCGCTTTCCAATTCTCACCTACTTCTGCTTTTTGTCATGTGTGTCTCATTTGTCACAACATTCACATGTTACACTTTGCTTCAATTTGATGTGTGAGATGCAGTCAAACCTGAACACCAAACCAGCCCCGCAAAAGCACTGTACATTTCACCTCCCCCTCAAAACTGATAGCCATTCTGTAAAGAACAAACAAAATCAAATGAGAGCTTTGTATTTTGCTTTAGCTCTCATCCCACAAGTTTCCTACTGGCAGCATAATGATAACATTTTTTGAAAATGGAAGGTAAATCTAAACCTAAGTTTATTCTCTTTGTATTCTCCACCTCTTCTTTTCTCCTCCTTTCCTCCCCACACCAGGTGAGCAGTGCTATTTGCCTACATCCTTTTATTGTGAGCATTTATCCTTTTTAAAGCTCTGTTCATCTCAGATGACTGCGTTTCCTGTAGGTATGCAAAAGCACAGAGGTATCCATGGAGTGAGGAACAATACCTCCTCCTCCATGGCTTTCTGTGCCCCCCTGAAGGAGCCTTATCTTTGGGATTGTAATGTAATGAGTGGCCCCTTGAAACAAAAGGCCTGACAGCTCTAGCAGCTCTGTGGCTCCCCAGGACCGTAGCATTGTTATTAGAATCCCTAGGAGTGTTTGTGCACAGGCACACTCTACCCATCTACAGCTTCATGTCAACAAGATCCAAATAAAAATAATGCATTGAGCAAAATATCACAAACTAGTAATGTGGCAGAATTACCATCCAAATTTGTCTTTTTAAAATGCCGTTGCTGGAAGCTTTGTTGCATATGTAAAGTCAGTCTGAAAAGCAATTTTACTCATATAGACATAAGTGAATTCAACATACCCTGGGGAGCTGTTGCCCTATTTTAATGTGTCTGCATTGACGGATGACATAAGTCAGCTATGGCTTAAACTTTAGCAGCCAGCCATCCCAGTGTTGACCTCTTCATCTCCCCCTCATATTGTCCTTGTCCCCAGTGACAATAGGCCTCCAGCGGCTCTGACATTCATCACCTGTTAGCTACACTCATCCATATGAATATGCCACACAGTTCTGTTCTCTGGCCTGCAGGATGATTTCAGGGCATGTGGGATAGATTAAAACAACGGTGGCATATTAAGAAAAACATCCTCAACACTGAGAACCAATTGTGTGAGATAACAGACCACATCCACATTTCGGATCAATTAAAATCTAAAGATGTTTATTGTTGTTGGATTTTTCATCACCAAATATAAGATTCATAAAAACTCACTCTTTTTTTTTAAGCTTTTTGTATGCTTATGGATGATTGCATGTGTATCACGGATGAAGCCAAGCACCTTCAGATAAAGCTGCAGTATTACAAAGCAAACTTCCTCAGAATAAACTGTAATCTGCTGAACAGGAATTACTGCTAGCTTTAGTTAGCAGGGTTTATTTAAAGCATAACTCTCGCCAAAATGCAACCTAGGGTCTTTTTGTGAATGTACCAGAGTCAAACTTTTGTTTAAAAGCATAATTAGGATGAAATCGTCACTTTTAAGGTTTACCGTATTCTCGTTTTCGGTCAAACGGCCTTTTGAATGGGAAAGCTAGGGGCACTACTATGATGGCATCAAAATCACTATTTCAAAAACACTAAGAAGGCTCGACACAACATGAAACTTTGCTCGAAGTATCACCAGGGGCTCTACACATGAACCTGAGCATTGTTTGTGTACACAGAGTTTACTAAAAAGAAAGGTTTTAACAACTCACTGTAGCTGTCGGTGTTTCCGGTCACCGTCCATCTCGCCAGTCAAAAATAGTCGATCTCCGAATGCAACGTAACAGGAGGAGAGTAAAGATGGAAAGCTCCTAAAGCTTAGTTCCATATAAATGCACGGATAATTTGTTGTTTTGTCATTAGTGAAAAACAATATTGACCTAGTAGTTGAAAAAGGAGCCTGATATAAGAATGACCTTTCCTCCTATGGAGTCCGTTCATTCGCATTCGGATATCGACACTTTTTGACTGGCAAGATGGCGGATAGTGTAAACAACAGCTGCTAAAGTGATTCGTTCAAAACCTTTCTTTTTAGTAAACTCTGTGTACACAAACAATGTTCTCAATGCTCAAGTTCATGTGTAGAGCCCCTGGTGATACTTCGAGCAAAGTTTCATGTTGTGTCGAGCCTTCTTAGTGTTTTTAAAATAGTGATTTTGATGCCATCATAGTAGTGCCCCTATCTCTCCCATTCAAAAGGCCATTTGACCGAAAACGAGAATACGGTAAATCTTAAAAGTGGCGTTTCCGTCCTAATTATGCTTTTAAACGAAAATTTGACTCGGGTACATTCACAAAAAGACCCTAGGTTGCATTTTGGCGAGAGTTACGCGTTAAGCCCTAAAACATTATTCAATTTTGTAGTAGTTTCTAGCCGTGTACCCATCGTTTTGGTTTTGTCAGATTTCTGCCAGGCTTCTTTCTACCAAAAAAGTAGTCCCTGTGAAAACTGTTGACAGCGCGGTGGATTATTCAGAGAAACAGGGACACTTATGACACCAATGCTTTAAATGCAAACAAAATTCCAATCACCACCATTGTTCTGTATAGGAAATGTGTATTTCCAATGGTGATAATGCACTATTTCGTTTTTTTGCCAGCTGCAAAAGGATGAATATGGATCGGTGATATGTTGTGGATGGCAAATGTTTAGCAAATAAAAATGCTTGTGTGAAACCCATGAGACACAGAGGTAATATGAAACATTCCATAAATACTGTAAACACATTTCGTTTTTAAAATAAATTTTGATACAGTATGCTGCTGTAGCAAAACTGGTATCCAATGACATCAAAGAGGCGATGGAAGAAATCAATTGTTAAAAGCTGTATGTGATGTTACTGCCTCTCCAGTGTGTTAAGTAAATATTTCATATTTACAAACTTCCACGTGTTGTGAGTGAAATTTTTTATGAGCTAGTGAGACACAATTGTGTGTGTATGTGTGTGTGTGTGTGTGTGTGTGTGTGTGTGTGTGTTAGTGTGTGTGTTGGGGGCTGCTTTGTTTTGCTAGCTGACAGCTCCCCTCCCCATGTTGGGCCTGGCAGATGTAGAGGTGTCACCATGTTGATTAATTGTTTACGGTCACCTGTCTGCGTGGCTGCCTGTCTGCCATGTCGCCGTGTGCTAGAGGGATTTAGGGTTGTGGGGTCGGAGTGAAAAAGGGGGGCAGCTGAAAAGGTGAGGGAAGGGGAGACAACAGAGGGACGGTGTGCGGGAGCTTGTGCTCGTGTAAATGATGCCATGCTATCAACCCGGCGTTTCAGCCGTGTCTGTCTGAACAGCAGTGTCGTCATGTTGAACACGGATCACAGCTAGCCGGGGCCTGGCAGGGCCCTGTGCTCATACGCTGTTTCCTGCAGATCATAGTGTTGCTCTCTGCAGAGAGAAAAGAGGAGATGAACAAATTCTAAAAAGAAGAGAGAGAGTAAGAGTATGAGTAAGTTTTTGGGAGTTAGATGGTATTTAGTACAACTTCTCCTGCTGGGTAAATTAAAACCCCTGATGGTTGTGTTTTGATTTTTCAAAAAGAACCGGGGCCTCTCAAGTGCTGCTGTAATTAAGATTTTAAAAGCCAAACAAAATAGCCAACAGTCATTGCGACAATCTAATAAATTGTAGTAGTGGTGTGAGCACTGTGAAACTCACATTGGTTAGTGGTTCCATCCATCACAATCCCGTTTTTAATACATATCACTATCATTTCTGATGTAAATGTAGATAAATATCTTACAAAATCTGAGCAAAAAGGTTTAGTCCATTTAAATGAGATAGCATAGATTTTTGATCTTCTTTGATTTTTCTTTTGCTGTTCTGTCTCTATTCTGTGCTTTATAACTAGGGTTAGGGAGGATATTAGAGCATGACATGAGGAGGCTTGACAGTACTGTTCAGTAGTTTGCTGTGCCCTCATGTAGACAGACAGACACGCTGGATTTCTGCATCATTGAGAACACATATCCTATTCAGTTTGAATAGCTTTTGATTTAGCCCATATTATCCATTACTTACTTATTCATAGGCCACTAGGTTTTCTTCCCTTCAATCCATTCAAATCAATACTGCAGAACCCAGTTGTGAGTGTGGGTTGGGGTTTTCTTCAAAGTGGCAATTCTTCCAACCATCTGCGCCTTTCTCTCTCTCTGTGCACATTTCAAACCCGCCCTTAGTAACAAGCCACGGAGCACCAATCTGTGCCGTGATTCGGCCAAACCCTGACTGCCGACTGGGAAGGAACATCATCAAAACTATTCTGTGTTGCCATGGAAATAGAGACCTCAATAAGTTCATCTTTTTCATGTGTGTTTTTTCAGGGCTTGCTTGGCATTTGGTTGGTTGGTTGGTTGGTTGGTTGGATGAGTGGCAGAGCTGCAAGCTGTTCCTCCTCAGTGTTTTCTCATCTTGCTTCTGCATGTAGTGTGTTTTTATTTATTTAGTCATCAAACATCAAGAATAATCGTTCCATGATTCTGTCTGTGTCTATTTGTGTATGTACAGTATATACGTATATACTAAATGTGTGCACATTACAATGTGTGTATTGTTGTATTGAAATAGAAGCAGGTGGATCAGGGGTAGGTGCGAAACTCCTGCTTATGAATTTGAATAAGAAGAGTAAAGACGCTCTGCTGCATGATTGAAAAGAAAATGGGTCAGCAGAATACATTTGCTACAAAACATTTGTGTCATAGATGTTACAACATATAGTTTATATTGCTCAGTTTTTCTTGTTCTGTGTGCATTTGACTCTGAGTGCAGCATGGCAGCAGCACTTGTGTTCAGCATTGATGTCTTAGGCCTATACCGTATCAGTGAATAGTAGTAGTAGTAGTAGTAGTAGTAGTGGAAATGGGTCCTTTGAAGTTACTGGAGGAGAATACAAATGTATGTTAGGCATGTCAGTATATACTCTGTGTGTGTGTGTGTGTGTGTGTGTGTGTGTGTGTGTGTGTGTGTGTGTGTGTGTGAGAGAGGAAGGAAGATGAAAAGAGGGAGAGTGAGAGAGAGGGGGGGATGTGTTATAGGCATGTCACAGCCATGTATGATACAGCTTGATCAGATGGTTTCCAAGAAATTCTCTTTGATGTTAATATTATTCATGTGAACTCTGTGAGGTAGTGAACGCTAGCTCTCAGAGGGGGAAACGTGAGAGATGTCTCAGTTATCTCCACCGTTCAAGCCCTAATTCACAGAAAAAAGAAAAAAAACCACTGCAACAAGCAAACTGATCCCTTAAAAAAAGGGGGAGGAGTTCAGGGCGTGCTTGAACAGCTATATTCCATGTAATTGGATGATTTAAGTGATATCTTGGCATCTCTTGCTGCCTGCACTGAGGCAGAGAAACGAGAGCTTGTAATGTATTCTGACCTTCATCTTGATATGACTGCGGAAAATAATGCTACGTAACTCTACGTGTCTAAGTGTGTGTGAGTTTTACCTTGTGTGGTAAAGCAAGTGTGTTTTGTGGCCTCTGAACTACTTAATGTAATTCAGTTTGAGATGAAAAGCAGTGATGGTTCTATGGGTTATTGTTGCAGAGAAATGGGAAGTGATAGTGGCCAATTAAATCCTGTAAAATTGCATGAAATAGTGTGTTTCTCTTTCCTAAATTCATCCCTGCACTCAAGAATTTCTTTAATTCATGACACGAGGATGTACGGTTAATTTCTGTACTGGCTTGTGGAAATTATCAGATTATTAGAGCTTTAATTATAATCACTTTTAGATTAAGTTTTGATTAAGATACACTTAGTGGAAACATCAGTAATTTCCTTTCTCTTAGCTGCTGTTAATAAAAGGGAAGAGGGACATCAAAATTAAAATCATGTTTAACATCACTTTTAATCCTCTGATACCAGCCAAGGTGAAGTGAGGGCTGGTGGGCTGCTTGTGTGTTTGTGTGTGTTCTTGCTTATCTGCTTGTAATCAGGACTCCACTTCCATTTCCAAAGCTGACCCTAACTAGATGTGGCTGATAAGGCGGGCTGCTAGATACATCTGTATGCTAGGCCTATTGTACTGCAGAGGAGAAGGGATGAGAGGGAAAAAGAGAGAGGGTAGGCGAGAGGAGGGAGAGGGGTGAGTTTGCTTGAATCTCTGAGGGCTGGCTAACCCCCTGCTCCTTTCCTGAAATGGAGATGTTATTACATTAGCAGCTAAAAGGGTTTATTCACAGTTAGTGCAGTTTAGGCATGCAAATGAAGGATTTCAGTGTGCTGTGTTGCCTGGAGGTATAGGACAGAAAGCACAGGAGATTTGGAAGGATTAGTTCCACAGGTTCCTTTTATTATGGAAAGAACCCTTCCTGAATAAAAGGGGGAGGAAAAGGTGAGTTGAGGAGAAAGGATAGAGGAGAGGCAGTAAAGGAATTTAGGAGGGATGTTTTTTCTTCTTCGCCCCATTAGCCCAGTTGTGAGGTACGTGAATGATTTTTGACATCTTGACTCTCCGATGTTCTGAGGTTATGCACACAGGGCTGCTTTTCTTTTCGCCTCCGGCTGCATAACAGTCGGTAAACCATATGCAGCCCCTTGTTTGCCCTCCTTGAAGGGTGTGTGTTTCTGCACAAGCATGTGTACCGTGATATGTCTCACTAAACCCAATCCTGAAGCCCACTCTGAAATAAGCGATGGTTATGATGATGAGGCCTTTTGGCAAATTTTACAGTGCACACTGCTCAGTGCACATGAAATGGAGGGTGGCGACCCATTCAGATCACTCATGTTGTGGGCGCGTGTCTGAGGGACTGTGGTGCTGCAATCTGATATGCTTGAGTTGTAAAGTTAAAGCCTTCATTATCTCTGCACGAGGCATAAGGTGTCACCTTCACTGGACCTGACACATGCACGCTCCCTTAACCATGGGAGACCACACACACACACACACACACACACACACACACACACACATATACAACTCAAACCATGGGAGACAAGGTTGAGAGATGAAGATGTTGAGGAAGAGATAGACAGAAAGACTCAGAATTAATGGTTGATGGAAAAGCCAAGGTCAGTCTGGCTTAGGTTTGCTGTAGTGGTCAAGGTGATGGGTCCTGTTGGAGGCAATGGGACACACACACAAACACACATAGAGACTGCCAATGGCAAATGACTCAGGTCTGTTGTTCAGCAGGGAGGAGAGAGCGATGGCGAAAATGAAGGGGGAGATTGATGAGACTGCGTGTGTTTCAATCAGACTCAATGTGATGTCATCTGCTGAACTGCTATCTATTCTTCACTCAAACTATTTCCCCTAACTTTGTTCTCTCTCTGGTGCATTTTTTTTTCATTGAGTAAGAGGATAGTGAAAGTAGATACTAAATTAAATGTAGTGACGGTCTTTTATTTTGAAAAATAATGCCTACTCTGAACATATTCTTTAAACATAAAAGCAGAAAACACTGTATAGGCCTTTCACAAACTGTAGTAAAATGTCTTTGACAATGGATGTGTGTGTGTTTTTGTCTGTGTGTGCATGTGTGGGTCCTCGGAAAGCTGAGCAATGGTCGTTGAGGTGAAGTGGCCTGTTAAAGCCTATTTTCAGTTCAAGACATTGCATGAGAAAAGAAAGTGTGAGCTGTTGAATAAAAGCTCTCTCTTCTCTGTACCAACAGCAGTCATCTGTCTTTTCTGGCAGAGCGGCTCTTTAATTGTCCGCATTTGGATGCTTTAACACTTGTGCTGTTAACAACCATTAACCATGAGTGTCCTCACACAACTGTGAATAAGAGACAAAGACTACAAGCACACAGAACAGTGATGGTTGTGTGAGACAAACGCACACACATGCGCAAACGGGAATTAGCGTAATCAAACACAGTAGATATCTTTTGCAGGCTGTCTGTTAACAACACAAAGAGAGCAAAATAGGTAAAGTTGTCTTATCAACATAGCATGTAGTAATGTTCAGTCTCTAGAATATGTCCAGTTATCCATTCTGTCAGTATTCAAATTGTTGCTTTAGTGTTTGGTATTGTGTTACTAAACAGTGCATCATTTATGAAAAGTTTTTTTTTTTAACCAAATTACAAAACAACAACTTACCTCTATGCAAATAGTTTATATTTTATTTGACCAAGTTTTGAATAGAATTGTGTTTGTGGCACTGCAGCATGTCTTTTCAGAAATAATGTCCTCATTACTCTGGATAATCCATAAATCTTGATGTATCAGAAATACCTTCCACTGAAGAAAAAGTATCTCTGAAAACTGTTGATAGATGGCAGCAGACATCACATGATACGTAACGTGGTTAAGTGATTAAAACCCAAACTATCGTAATGGCCAGAAACTGTGAGGAAATATGTTTTTATTTTTTTTATTTTTGATGAACTAATCCTTAAGAGTGTGCGTAAATATGAATGTGTATGTGCATGTTCATGTTCATTAATATGTTTGTGAATAGGTGTAAAAGATAAATCTAGCATTATTTTATTGTTGTCGTCAGATTCCATAAAAAACAGCAATGCGTTTATCTTGACAAAATTGTCATAAGAAAAACAGAACTTTGCGGTTGTCCAAGAACTATTATAAACACATAAAAGAGGCATGAGGTTGCACTGGGTGATATTCCTTCACTACAATGAAAACAGCCATTGTAGTTTATTCCTCTCAGCTTGTAAACACAGAACTGAACTGAGCACACTCAGGGACCTCGGTGCAACAAGGAGCTACTCTCAACATGTAAAATGCAGTCACAGAAAAAATCAGAACAAACACTAACCGTGTTCATTGTAATGGAGAAATAAAGTGTCTAACTATTTTTGGATGACAATTGCGTTCCATGGCACAGAGGCTGCAGCTGCTCCGACAATACTACATTGTAGGATAACTTCATTGTTGGTTTGGATCTTTTCATGAGATTTGTTATTAAACATAAAAAGATATAATCCTGCCAGCTTCATCCTTTAAAGAATGCTTTCATGCATTTATATTCATTGGTCACTTTCTCAACTATGTTCAGTATGCCTGCTGAGTTTAACAACCTCTTCTGCCACTTCTAGAAATTGAAATGCAAGAAAGACACCCTCTGGGTTTTGATCGTAACGCTTCTTGGTGCTCCTCTTACCCAAACCTCCAGGTGCTATAAAAGGTGACAAAGGGAACATTTTATTCTTGCACCCATCGCTCCTTTCTCCTCCCCTTGAACGTGCAAACACAAACTTACAAGCAGAAAACACACACAACCTTCCCAAACACAAATTTTTTGAAGACATACTGCCCAGCCCAGTGCCCTGGGCCTGCATCCAGTCAGAACAACAGTGGAGCTGCTCCCCCTGCTGCTACTAGATGGAAACTGCCTCTGGGCCCTATATCATTCCCTGGGCTCTGTGTGTGTGCCTGTGCATGTATAGGGAGAGTTGGCTTGCTTGTTTGTGGGTGAATGCATGTGCCAGCCAGTGTGCACATGTTATCCAGCTCCCCGTCCCATCACATTACATAGTGGGTCTATTTTGCTGCATCCTGCCACAAATATGTATGTGACCTCACCTTCCATTCTCTCACCCCTGTGCCGTTCAGGAACATCAGCTCCAGCATCTGCTAGCGATTGTTTGTGGTGGCTGACTGTTACTCAGCCTCCCTTCCTTTTGTCTGCCTGTCCCGCTATAAAAGTCTAATGATCTTGTGTGATTTTTTTTTTTTGTCATGGCATGAGCGTGTGTATTCTTTGTGTGTTTGTATACATACACACTACTCAGGATAGTTTCCACCATCACCATAAGGAGCAGTTTGGCCTAATTAGATGAGAATGAAAACAGATTATGAACGGAAAACAGAAATTTTCACTACATAAAAATGAACCTTTGTATCACTTAGGGCATGGAAAATTCAGCACTGCAGAGGATGTTTTCAGTTAAAAGCATCTCTACTTTATTTTATTTTCCTTTTCTTGTGGCAGTATACATCCAGAGAGCACTGATTGTCATTTACATTTTACCAGCCATATGGTCAACTGTCATGTTCACATGACCAAGTGATCAAAGGCTTGTCTTTGGTTTAATTGTTCCCCACTGTTAGGCTTCAGCCAGGAAGGACTCTCTCCATCTCTACTTCAGCAGGTGGCGTGTGTGTTTATGTGTGCGCATAGATGTGTATGTGTGCAAGCATGCTTGTGGGTGCATAGTTGTACAGTGGAGCCTGCAAATATTGGGATAGTTTCGTTTAGGCTCCATACTCCACCACATTGGCTCTAAAATGAGACAATACTATGAGGTTAAAGAGTTGACTATGAGCTTTATTTTAGACTGTTTACATCCACTACACTTAGTCCCCTAACAGCTAAAAGGGGCAATGAGTCTAATATGGATGTAAACATCCTTAAGGCTGAAAGTCAGCACTTCAAACTCATATTTTTTTTATTTTAAATTCAATGAAGTACAGAGCCAAACACAATGAAACATACATCACTGTCCTATTACGGCCTGACTGTACTGTATGTGCACATGTTGCATTGGTTCCAGAAAAAAAGGTTTTCCTGCCTGCGCAGCCTCCTTACACATCCAAACACGTGTGTCTACAAATACTAAAAAAAACTTGAAATTATTATAATCAGGTCGGTTTTTGCATGCCTTTGTTTGGGGATTAAACCCCACTGTGTTGTAATTGTAAGTGGAGTCTGCTGCGGTTGCTTTGCCTGGTATGGAGTAGAAGAATAGAGGCCAGTGCCTGAAGTCAGTGCTCCATGACAGTGCTGGGTGAGTGTGGGTCAGGGGGCGGGTGTGTGGGATATTGGATGGGGTATATGCGCTGGGGGTGGTGGGGGTTACATCGAGGCTGACTGGAAAGGGTGATGAGGAGGGGGCTCGGGGATGGGGCTTTAGTTGGAAAGGGGCTTTGACTGGACCGAGAGAGATTCACATTGATTGGGTTTTAATTTGGTGTAGGGCCCCCTTCAATCCCTGCACCAAGCTGCACCCATCCCCCTCCATCCAAATCCCTACGCGACCCACCCATTGCCCACCTCCCTCCCTTCCTGTCCCGATGCAAGTAAGGAGTTGAGGAGTCAGGGTGGTCTGCGTGGCTGGTCACAGCCAGCTGATAGGAGTAAACCAAACTCAGCAGACCTGTTGTTTGTGTTTACTCTGTTTGTGTGTGTGTGTGTGTGTGTGTGTGTGTGTGTGTGTTTCCGTCAGCTGAACAGAACAACCCTTCTATTGCTTCACATGTTCCAGCACCTTTTAAGGTTTCTATAAAAACACAATCAATCATGGTCTACTTTTACAGGTGGTCTAAGCACATCACTCTTTGTGTCCCTGCTCCTCTTACTCTCCTCAAAATATTGCATTACATCTATCATTATTTGTATTATTTTACATTATTATATTACTTTGACCTGCTTCCCTTATCTCCCTTTAGTGGAGTAGGTGGCTGTGAAAACCTGGTGTTGAAGGAGATCTAAACAATTTAAGGGCATTTAAAGATGTAGTCTCCCCTCCAGTGTTTGTTTTAGCAATCTAATCTCAACCCTAATCTCTGACAAGTTGTCTTTTTCTTTTCTTAATTTGCAAGCTCAAAGAGGACAGAGGTAGAGGTCTAGTCTTAATTAGGTTAGTTATCTATTCGCCAAAAGGATAAAGTTCTCTCACCAGGACTGTTTCAAATTAACCTAATTGGATTTTTAGCAGAAACTCAGCAAACAGTCAGGGTTAAATAAAGAGTGAGACATAAAGGAGGGAGTTCACGTGAACTGTGCTGCATGAACCGAGAATAAAAGTCCTTTTAGGGTCATGTTCAAGGTTCTCCTTTCTACTTTCTCTCAACAAACAGCAGAGAAATGCTGCAGGATTGCTTCAAGGAGAGTTGGGCCAGGGGCACGGGAAGCCTGTGTTGGGGCCCCCAGCTCAGGCTGAGCTAACAACAGGGGAGAGACAGGGGGAGAGGGCTGAGGCTATGTCCACAGTAAAGCACACACATTTGAAAAAAACACTTCACATCATCTACACACATTTTGAAAAAAACAAAACAAACAACAACAGTACAACAGTGCTGACATTTCAACAACAAATTGTGCATCAGAGCCATCTTCTTGAAATATGTGGTTGCTCTGCTTGGTCTCAGGTTAACCTCTAGTCTTTTGCCTCAAGCTCTCCATGTTTACTTATAGAATGTTTGCTTTAGCCATACACAAAATGCAGTTTTTTTTATCATGAGACGACTGATTGTGGCTCACAACTGTGACCTGTTAACCAAGACGAAGAGTCATTTTTCCTGCATTGCTGCTAAACCTAAATTCTTAGGAGACAGGGTTGACTGCACTGAGATCAAACCACTATTTGAGGCATGTACAACATGCTTCGCTATTCTGACCAGGGCACTGATGGCCAGTGGATCCAACAGCTGCAATGGGGCACTAGTCTGTTACTGTCCGTCGCTCACCCTCCATTCAAATTAGTGACTTCTGGTCTCAACGAACCCTGAAAATGTGTGCAAATTGTGTACACCGCGTAAAGCAGCTAAATCCGAGAATGTTGTTTGTATGTGAAATAGACTTCCGTTTGAACTTCTGTAGTTTTTATCTACAACTACTTTATAGGAAACTGCATGTCCACACTGAAAAGTCAAATAACAGGAAAACATCTAAACAAGCTAAACATCTTGTTTTCCATCCTCTTTTGGTTGTCAAAAAAAATTAAAACTACATTCTGCAAAATCTGCAAACATTTTCTTTTTATCTACCACACCATGTACGTTCTGTGCTTCTTTAATTAGAACAAGGTGTCAAACAAACAAAAAAGTGCATGTGTATAACCTTTGGAATTTATTTCCTACTCAAATAAAAAGTCAAAGAACTTATTAATAAGCTTTTTTACCCTCTTGAATGATATCAAATTAGCACTTCCTAAAGAAGCACGGGCTGCATTAAGAATCCCAAGTTGCCCACCATGCTAGGTGTGAAAATATTAGAGGGGCCGGTTTGATTATAACCAGAGCTAGAGGATGAAACTATTACCTTGTTCAAGTCTCTCAGGGTGAAATAATTAGGAAGAGGAGCAATGAGACATGTGCAGTCAACTACAAACCTGGTTGACATTAATTACAGGTGAAATGTATGTTTGCACAGCATACCTTCTCCAAGATGAGTTGCAATTTGAAAGGAAGAACAATGAAATTAATTATTGATTATGATAGAGTTGGTAGGATAAACTGATATATATACATCAATGTAACAATTTAAAGTGAAAATACTTATATAATGTAGCAATTTAAAGTGAAAATAGTTATTGTGTACCTGATTGGCTGTGTTCATTGTGTGCAGTAGTGATGTATAGATGAGTTAATCAAGCATATTGATTGCTGTAGTACTGATGCAGAGTGTGGATTTTTAATTAGCGCATGCTTGAGTGTGTTAAAACTCATGCACTCTGTCTAAGTGGAACCGAGGGGAACTGAGCACTTCAGCAGAGAACACAGCTCAATGTCCCCACAAGTTAACACGGCTCGCACCAGCGCCGTGGCTGTTTCCGCTCCTATTCCAAACCATGGATTAACTCCCTGTGGTCCACTCTCTGCCTCGAAAGTAGGCTGCCATTTTATGCCTGCCTAGGTCCCTCCCGCCCTTCATTTTGAATGGGTTAGGCTACAGTAACCCCACTGTGTCCACGTAGTGGTCCTCCCCTGAAGGTCTCTTCTCCAGACCCCTACAGATACTCCTTCTCAGAGTTAATTTCATGTATCACATCTCTTCAAAAATATTTCACAGTTCCGTGATCAAAGCCCACCTCTGTGAGCCCCTGTTTGGCTAATTGCTTAGGCTGAAACACAGTGTGTTCGGGGCGTTGTGTGTCCTCTAAAGTAAGCTAGCTCTGCGGAAATTATTCACGTAAAAAATGTGGTTCACACCAATTCAGATGTGTTTCACAATTCATAACCAGCTATTAGCATGTGCAATTATGTGTTTAGCTAAAAAGTAGCTAGATGTTTGTGTATTGAACTTACAAACTTATATCAGAAAGAGAAAGTCTTTTCAGCCACATGTGGAAAATCTTGTGTCTACCTTATAATCGTGTATTTGGACGACGCTGCTAGTCCATTATCGTGTGTGTTTCTGGTCCATATGCTGTCCACCTGTCTCAATAGTACATTTGTCCAGCTGCAGATAGCAGAGGACTGCTGTCGAACCTCTGCTTATTTTCCCTTTCTGAGGCCCACCATGGTCTGCATGGGACGGCCTGAAGCTAATTAGGATGCTCTGTCACACAAACCTCTGCAGGAAAAAGGGCCTATGCATCATAGTGAAGATGCTGATAATGATTCGAAGACGCGGGAGGAGGATCACGGTAATCACGGTGGTGATGAAGATGCTATGATGCAGTATGATGTACTCCAAAATATAGTTTCAGGCTCTTTCTACTTGATAATTCTTCTTCTTTCTGTTTCAAATTTTGCATGGTCCCCCCTGTTCTCTCTCTCTCTGTGTGACAGTTAGTCAGTCGTCCAGGAATGCCCTCTACCCCTGCTCCCATTGATTCCTCAGCCTGCAGAGCGATGAAACAGCCGGACCACCTCGCCAGGGCTTTGCTGCTTTTCATGTTCCCTAAGTGCTTGGCTCTGTTCACTAAACTCTCCAGCACTGTTTGGAATCACTCATCAGCCCAGCCAGGCTTTGTGGAGAAAAGAGTCCCTCTTTTATCAATTGCTAAGTCTTTCCTTTTTATTTCTTTTGCATATTTAGATATGTATGTGAAAGTCCAGATTCTTGCCAATGTTTGTCCTGCCCTTTTGGCTCTTCAACTCTTATTTCTCCATCTTCCCACAGTTTATTCCACCAGTGGATCTCTGAGGTCCATTTTTCCTGATTAGGCCTTGTGTCAGTTTAACCATTCCCATTGGTGCATATTTTTTATTATGCAGATGAGGAAGGGCCGGCAGAGCATCACACACTGGGTAGGAGAGGATGCATGCTGCTGTTGTGTACCACTCTGTTTGGCACCCTTGCAGCTCTCTACACATGCCACCCTCCCTGACGCACACTTCCTCACTGCAGTCTGTCACATTTCTTTCTACAGAGGACACATGCATGATGAGATCACACACCAGGCCCTGGGGCCAGTGTTTATTATGTATGAGTGGGTATATCCTCTAGGTGCCTGGTGTCCAGGTTGGGGAAACCAGAGAACCAGGGAGAGGCCCAGCGTTTGTCAGCAGCTGACCGAGGGGTGGCAGGGGTAGGCTGGGCCGGGAGCTCCACTGCGCGGCAGAGGCCTGGTTGAGGCCTGGTTGAGGCCTGGTTCATGTGCTCTGTGGACTCCCCGGCTGATGTGCTTGCTCTAAATCTGGCTCTGCTTCAGACAAACCTCCCATGGAGGTCAGCTGTGCTGACAGCGAAACAGAGCAGAGAGGAAAGAAACGTGTTGGACAGCACACCTGTCCTCACCACTGAGCGGGGAGTACGTCCCCTACAGTACACCTATATATAATGTGCTAGCCAGCATTTGACGATTAGCTGTTTTCTTTCTTTTTCTTTCTTTCTTTCTTTCTTTCTTTCTTTCTTTCTTTCTTTCTTTCTTTCTTTCTTTCTTTCTTTCTTCTTTCTTAGTAGTTTTACATCTAGTCTTATTTTCAATGAGCAGAGGAGAGATGCGTTTTGAGAGATGGAGGATATAGCAGCGGTCTAATAAAATGCCTGCCTATATAGAGCAGATAGCTGAAGCCCTGGTTTGAGCTGGTCTTTGCTCCCCTGCTGAGTGTATTGATAAGCAGCACCGAACCCTGCGGTCAGTGTTTAATTGCATTATTTGGAGTCCTGTAGTCACTCTCCTCTTTCCACCTTGGGAGAACAAGTGTTTACTGATATAGAGAAGAAAGGATCAAAAAGATATGCTGAGGGAGGGAGAGCAGGCTAACACTCGGGAGCTCTAAGTATGATATTGATGGATAAGTAAAAGCTTCAAACCCATTGCGCTGGCTAATCCTGTAGCTATCGCAATCATGTTATTACAACACAGGGAAGGCGGATGGTCGAAGCATAACGGGGGCTCAGCTTCATTCAGGTCTGACTTCACTGACCTCCCAGAAAATCTGTGGAAATCTATGACATCATTGTTCAAGCCGGCTTTTATCTTGTTGGGGCTTATCAGGCCCACTGTTCCAGACATTCACACATGCACACACATACACACGCCTACAGAGGAGACTTCCAGCAGAGTGGATTAAAACAGCCTGTACACTTTGACAGACCTTGGTGGGCCCAAGTGTCTGTTCTGAGCTCTGATTGGGGATTGTTGCTTCTCTTGTAGGTGACACACAAAAAAGCAGAGTGGCACCAAAACATCATGGTTAGAACAGCATTTGCCTATCATAAAAAATAAACAACTGTTTAATCAGAACACTATAACCCCTGCTTCTCAGGTGTTAATTGTTTATATTTAATTTACATCCATTACAGAATAGTGCAATGGGACTAAAACCCTCTCCACCCCCTGAGAATTTTGTCTGTGTGGCGATGATAAACAGTGGGTGATGGGGCGAGACTGTTCCCAACATAAAAAGGGAGGTTTGAACAAGTTGCCATGCTTGAGCAGTGTTGTAAACCCTCTTTTTCCTTCACCTCTGTACCCTTCCTCTCATACTGATGATGTGTTTTTGTGGTGGCATCTATAAGTAGCTTTGTCCATTCATCGTGCCCTCCCACGCCCCCCAGATCCTCTATCTATACACACATACACAAATGTGCATGAACTTGCACACACGCACACACGCACACAGGCACGCACACACGCACACACGCACACTCACACACACACACACACACACACACACACACACACACACACACACACACACACACACACACACACAGGGGTCAGAGGGAAGAGCATTCATTCATATCAGCCAGCTGCACCTTCTTTCACCTGGTGCCCAATCATGAATGGTCCCTGGATCCAAGCATGGAACCTAAGCAAAGACCCTCTATGTATGACCGGAACACACACACACACACACACACACACACACACACACACACACACACACACACACACACACACACACACACACACACACACACACACACACACACACACACAGCAATCCACTTCTCAAAAATGCCTTCGGTATTTGCAGTGGTTGCTTACCACACCTGCTCAACTTGTCAGATTGTGCGTTTGTGCGATGGCATGGAAGAGTTCCTCATTATGGCGGCCATTGTGCGTGTGCTTCTTTTCGGAGGAGCTGGGGTGGAAAGCCTACTCACTGTGGCATAGAATAGAGTGGCCATCATGTTCATTGTAGAGTCTCCAACAACTCTGAAGGCATAGTGTGCTCACACATGCACACATTCACACTCGGAGGCAGCAGATTACATGAAGCATATCCCCACTTCCTGGCACCCAACGTTTCAAGGATATCAGGGCTAATTATATCATCAGCGACTCCACACACGCACATGTTTGCATGTGTGTGTGTATATACGTGCTCAGTATGACACATGTAGAACTGTGTATGTGAGTGCGCGTGTCTGTCAAGTTTTAATGAGGCTCCTCAGACAGGACTCACTAAACCTTGGGTCGACCACTGAACGCCTCGCAGTTCTGACGCAGGCCAGTGTGTGCCACCCCCAAGAGCCACACAGGGACAAACACTGCTTATCAGATGGCAGAAACAGATGAACTGCTTTCAGATAGATCAGACACTGGAGACATAAAGTGATGAGCATTGATCCCAATGGTCTGAAAAGTAGTGTATATGTGCGTTTGTGCATGTCTTACTGTGCATTTCTGTCGATCTCGGAGAGCTGTGTGACTACTATGTGTGTGTCTATGCATGTTACTCTGTGTGTGTGTGTGTGTGTGTGTGTGTGTGTGTGTGTGTGTGTGTGTGTGTGTGTGTGTATGTATGTGTGTGTGTTTGTGTGAGAGAGCAAGAAAGAGTTGTGAGGTCAGCGAGGAGTTCAGTGTGTCAGAGGTCTTGAAGCCCCGGCTCTTTGATTCCACTCCCTTGCGGCTCTGAGAATTTCCTCTCCAGTTTCCCAGTGCTGAGCCCACGCTGGGCAAGGAGAGCCACGCCAGGAAAATTTATGTTGATGTCAGCAATGAAAACACCACCAGCCCTCTACCACGTCTCACAATATTTGTCAAACAGCAGTCTGTCCATTCTTTTTCTCTCTCCCTTCGTTCTCTTCTTTCTCCCTGAATATTTCCATTCTTACTGATGTACATTTCTGAAATCTCAAATCCATGTTGGCGAGGGGTTTCACACTTCACATGGCTTGTTGTCTCTGCGGGGACTTTGGTTACACAGCTCTCTATTGGTCTCCTCAGGGGCTGGGCCAGTTTGGGGGTGTCTTCTAAAGTGTAATCCACAGATATTTCCTTCCCTAAGGCCCTGTATACGGAAAACTAAAACAAAATCACAAAAGAATTACAAATACAACATTATCTCTCCTCCATTTTTCCATAGCTTCATGTTCTCAGAATACAGATTTGCCTCTTTACAGGCTAATATCTTCTTCATCATTGCACCATTAATTCATCAAGTGATAACCTATTGTAACCAGTGCCGCACACCACAGTCGATAATCAGATTGAGTTTGGAGCTCTAGTGTATGTTTGTGTGTTTTAACTCTCCAAGGAGAGACCCATGCAGAAACGCCAGTAACCAGACGTAACATTGATCACGTTGTTCATATATTTAGTCAACCGATACTTTACATTTTTAGTCATCTTCATCTTTTTCTTTGATGCATTCATATGATGGTGGTATGCTCAGGCATCTAAAGCTTGAGACAGAAACCTTTGTAATTCAAGAACAAATATTATCTTATATTATCCTTTCAGGATGTCCATGTTTGAGTTTGTTAATACCCCACTATCACCCAGCAGCATCTAAACACATTACATCTTTTTGGACTTTTTTGTTCACTTCATCTGCATTGCAACAGAATCATAACTTAATGCCGAAAGCAGTAAAAGTAGACCCGATGTTGTTTGATTATCAAACTTAAAAAAGTCTGTCTCTGCATTATAATTGTCATGCTGTACTGTGGTAAATGCTTAGATAAAATGACGTATGGTTTAAAATTATACTCGTCTTTGGATTTAGCAAGTACAACATGCGTGATACTGTACATGTTAGTGCCCACAACTTGGGTTGATACACTGTTCTGCATGAGTTTCATTAGGAGAACTTCAAGGGTCATATGATTTCACATTGAGACATCTTCTGTGTTTTTTATCATCTGTTGCTTTTACATGGTATTATTTACTTGAGAGATAATTTTTCTACTTGCTGCCGTATGACGTCCCAAACAGTTGGAAGTTTGCTGTTTGACTGGATTTCCATGTGGTTGAAATGCGGAAAATCATTACGGCATTTGTGCTGAATTGTTTTATTGCACTTAAGCTGATGTGGTATTCATCATGCTGTGTTCCATAGATAATGTATAGTGTGTTTGGGTACACCTGGAGAGAGCAGCTCTGTGAATTGCATCGTAAGAAGCAAATTGTTTCAGCAGGTGATTGAGTTTTATAATATTAATTCTGCCACATATTTACAGTATGTATATTAAAAATACAAAATACACTCTCTCCAGTTGTCACTTCTATTTATATGTTTGTGTTATTGTGTACCTGGGTGTGAGAAGGGTGTTTCTCTGCAGATTGCCCCTACCATGAGATAGTATCCTGCAGGCGCTCCTGCCCATGCAGAGACAGATCTGTAAACACGACACACTCCTAAATACGTTTTGAACACCTTCTTTCTCTGATGTATTGTGTACCACTTTTTCTGGAAGAAAGGTAAATCCTTTTTATTTGCTGAACTGTTGATTTAAGCAAAATGAAGGCAGTCAAAGGTACAGCACCCCCTTCTAAGCTGAGGGGTCTGGCTGCTCATGCATGAGCATACACAGACATGTGAACATACAAACACACACACACACACACACACACACACACACACACACACACACACACACACACACACACACACACACACACACACATGGTTTGTCCATTGAGTGTGGGTTTTTAAAGTCCCATTGCCTGAGGGTCAGTGATAACACTCAGTGCTGACTCCTATTGGCTGAGAGATTCACAGCCTCTCATTAAACAGAAAAGACGTGGGGATCTCTGCATTCTCGTGTGTGTTTGTAAGTGTGTGTATGTATTTATCGGATTTAAAGTATTAGTTGCAAAGCTGGATGAAATGTTTCAATGGGCTGTTGTGGTTGACCTTTTAGGTGTTGGCCTGTTGCTTTATGGTGGATCAGTACTGTTTAGTTGGGCAGAACTCTCCATCTTGGAGAAAAACAGCTTAGTAGGAAAGAAGAGACAGGTGAAACTGAGAGATGTGTGTAGTTTTGTGCATGTGCATGTTTTGTTATAGAATGTGTACAACAAGGCGCCTGACTTGCTTCACCTCACCTCCAATGTTCCTCATACTCACACAAACACACATACAACAACTCTTGGTAGCCATTTACGCTGGGCCAGATTTGGACCTGGGCCATGCCTTCAGGCAACTCCAGTCCCTTGATTCCAAGCCCTGTCCCACTGGCCCTCAACCCAGCCCCAGCCTCCCTCTACTGGGAGGTAGGCGAAATGGCTTGACCTATTATCTGGAGCTAAACCACCAGATTGCCATCGCCTTTGCTGCTTCTGTGCGGTTATTATTACTGATGGAATGTAGAATTAGTTGGTATGCATATTTCACACACAAACGCTGACACAAATATGCTCCAACCTTTTACCATAAATGACTGAATCTGTTTTTTCTCTGATGTATTATGCATTTCTACATGCTTTGGATTTGAAGCTCCTCCTATGCATGTTTGCTATTCATAATTTATGCCATCTGCAAAGATTAATATCTAATCTTGTAGTCTTTTTTAAGCTTAGATTAGCCCCTGTACTTTACATTATTGCCCCTATGTCATTATTATTTTAGCCATCATGAAAGCATAAATATGTTTCTTTGCGGGAAAGCTGCTGGTTGCCGCTCTACGTAAGCATGTGTGGAGATACAATTTACAACGAGCGGGCATTCTAGTCACGTTTTCCCTTCGCCTCCTGCATGGCATCAATCCATCATCTTATTGGTTGGCTTGCCTGGCTCCTGCCATCATCACCATGGCAATGTGAGTGTCCTCCTGGTAGCCATCACCATGGCAATGGGAGTGTCCCCCAGCAACCATCAGCATGGGCCGCATGTAAGCCTCTTAACCAGGATCACCATGGCAATATGTGCCCACCGAAACACCAGGCTGTAGTTTGTCTATTGGTGTCTGAAAAAGGGAAAAAAATGATTGCAGTAATATGAGCTGTATCATCCGGCATCGGTGATGGATTTCTTTCTCTCTCCCTCTATCTCTCTCTGCACTCTTCCTCTGTCATTGTCTTTCTCCAGCATAGTTTTTTCACATTTCACTGCATCACTGTAGTGGGTGGGTGTCATAATGTTGCCCCTGTTCTAAGTGGGGCCCGGCAGGAGGCTTAAATGGCACTGATGGAGCTGCAGTCCATCCTATCCTGCTGAATATTCCGGGCCCTTCAGGGAGCTCACCGGCCCTGTCTGCTTGGGACATCTAGTGTCGGTGTCCTGACACACAATAGTGAAAGCTGACAAAACCACAGGGGGTGAATTTAGGAGGGGGCCTGGTGGAGAGAGAAGCATGCCACTGCACTTGCAAGGACATGGATGCATGACACACATAACAATGACACCCTCGTAAACAAACACAATCTTTCACATACACATATATTTACACAGTGCACATACACTCATGCAAAATGTGCTGCTAGACTTCTGTAAAGACATGTGCTCATGCACACATACACACGCACACACACACACACACACACACACACACACACACACACACACACACACACAGAGTTAATTGTGCATATTCATGAGCATACATACAGGGTGTTCTGTTTCGCAAGGCTGACTTTTATTGTTTCCCTGGTGTATACAGTGTATGTGTGTGCACTGATGCACATGGGTATGTTTATATATGAGTGTATGTGCATGTGTGAAAGTGTATGTCTCCGCATGTGTGTGTGTGCATTTAGCTAAAGAGCCTGGTGGGTATCAAGAAGCATAGCTTTAAGGTATGATATGTTAATAAAATGTGTCAAGATGTCTGGAACCCTTTCTCTCTTTATAAACAAACTTACAGCCTGAGCGCTGCTAATTAGCAAGCCCATCTGTTCAGTTTAGCAAAGTTGTTGAGATTTACCACGGAAACTGTAAAAAGACAAGCTCACTTCGACACAGCAGATGACAAGTGTTATAAATCCTAAATTCAATTCCCCAGCCTACAGTCTCTTGTCGAGTCTCTTATTCAATTACTTTAATCTTATTCTTTTAATATATTTATTTATTTATGTATTTATTAGTGAATGAATGAATTTCATTTTTTTCTCACGTTAAAATGACCACACTAGCACACTCACGCACCAGCAGGGCTGCGGTGTTCGCTGAGGCACAGCATATGAAGATACAGGGTAACATTCCCCAAACAGCATCATCCAAAGCTGTGGCAATTTGCTGGGAGAACATTAATTGCTGTGGCTGGGGCCCAGGTTTTGCATGCTAAGCACTGTGCAGCTAAGACTGCAATATGTGTGTGTGTGTTTGTGTGTGTGTGTGTGTGTGTGTGTGTGTGTGTGTGTGTGTGTGTGTGTGTGTGTGTGTGTGTGTGTGTGTGTGTGTGTGTGTGTGTGTGTGTGTGTGTGTGTGTGTGTGTGTGTGTCGGGTGGAGGGGGGGCACAGGGGGTCCATCTGCTCTCTTCTGCTCCTCTGCACTGATATAAGATTACGTTAATCTGGGTACTTGTCAGGACAGGTTAGTGAAAGCAGACGACTGGGTGGGACTCATGCTAAACAGGTTGGCTAGAAAACGGCTGTTTTTGCCCTCAGAATCTGCGGTGTGGGCTTTGGCACAAGGCGGCGGATAGTGCGCAAACAGTCCCATAACTGCAGCGGATTTTCTGCGCTGCAGATTTACAGGCATTGCCATAACTCACAGAAAGCAATGAATTTCGAAACCTAACCACTTCACGTGACTAAGGGAAGTCAACTTATTTGCGCTGCTGTTTTCTGTGTGCATGTGTGTTTGTATGTCAGCCATACCAGGGTAAGTCCTGTGGTAGTCAGGCCCTCAGTTTATGTCCCTCCCCTCCCCTTGCATCACCTCTGTTGTATTTACCTCTTTCCAGCACCCCAAACATTTTTATTCAATTAAATAGCCCTCCTAAATCCCATCCTGCATCCTGTGTGCTTCTGATGTTGTTTTCTCTGTAAGCACTTTAAGGCCGTAATGATTTTGTAACTTGTTATGCTAATTAGAGTGACCCTCTCAGACTGTGTAGCAGGGAGAAGGATTTATTGCCCGTTTGCTTGGAGGGGAAGAAAAGAAAGAGAAGTTAGAGTAATTAATCCTGTTAACCAAGGATAATTGGGCAAAAAATAGCCCTGCCACTGGCACTGACTGGGAGGAGTTGCAGTTAACCCTATTTCCTGTGTTTTATTTCTAACTTAATGTTTCCTCTTGTTTAAACTTCCTCTCAGGATTCCTGCTAATCCGCTTGCCTGCACCCCATTGGTGGATTGAAGCAGCATTGGGGGCCACAGAGAGGAGGTGCCTGAATTCAATCAAACATAGTAAGGATTTGCTTTTCCAACCAGTGAGCCCACAGTCCGGGTTTAGTTTGGTTAGAGGAAACAATTAAAATAAACTTTTGTTGGGAGATTCCAGTAACTGATTGTTTTTTAATTTAACTTAATTTGGTATATTCTAGCAATCTCTAAAGCTATGTGTTGTGTCAAACAAGTAAAGAATATCTGAGATGTTTGCCATTTCCATGTAAATGTGTTTCTGCCACTAATCATTTTGATTAAACTGTTGTTTTAATAATATAGGTTCCCAGTTACTCTGTAATTTAGTCTATCTGAATAAAATCTCTTATACTTCTAGTTCAGAAATGCATTTCATTAATTAACACACTGCACATAATTAAATGCTCCTATTTTATGACCGTATTAACAGTGGTTAAGTTTTGTCTTTCTCCTAACTGTTTTGCATTAACATGTTTTTATAGGAACAAACATTTCCATTTTTTTACAGTGGAATTCACATGCACATAGCCTTTTATGATCAGCTGCAATAACAGGCAGCGCTAACTCGTTCCATACCCACAATCCTCTCCCTCAGGAAAAACACTCATCTGTTTTTGTCAGTGCCATGCCGGGACTGTATCATTCATCCACTTTCAAGGAATTTACAGGCTTAAACAAGACCTCCTTAAAGACATATTTGTGTTAGAAAAGAAAAAAAGGGGAGAAAAAAACGGTTTCTGTTCTTCAGAATGGTTTGGTCAGTGTATCAAAGGGCTGCCATGTTACTCAGAGAATGTGGGAAGATATGAATCTATATTCAAACATGATCTTTGGTGTAATATTTTTGTCGAAGTCTCATTTTATTGCAAATAATAAAGGATTATTTTCCCTTATTACAAAAGCCTCTATTGGTTTATATGATTTCTTTGAAAATAATTCCTTTCTCTTTACCACTCTTTACCACTTTTTTTGAGCTGTAAAACCAGGATTGCCATTTGAACACGTCCTGTTGACATTAAAGGCAGCAAACGATATTTCTGCATTCATTTGAGAATTCAACATTTCTGGGTTGCTGTTGCTAATTGCTGTTTTGATTGTTTTCAAGTTCAGGTATTAGCCACATTAGGTCAGATTAAGGACAAGCATGCCGAGACAAAGCCAGGTAATTAAGAGAGGATATGGAAGCTGGAGTCAGCCCTGTCCAGTTACACTTGACTTCATTAATACGGCTAACTTAAATCAACCGTCACAATGCTAGCAGGAAGGCTATGTTTTTCTCAATGTGATCTTGTAGTCCTGGCTCCCAGACGTCACAATAGGCTGTTTAGCATCCGCAGTATGGCTATTGTCACTGTCAGCCATAGGATAGGAGGCAAGGGCACGGCAGAGGAGAGGCTACCAGGAAGAGAAGTTAGGCAGAGGGACCAGGGGGAGAGCACTTGACTTACCCTCTTGCAAGCAAAACCCCTCATTAATTACACCCTGAAGATAATTATTTTCTTGATATGTTTGCGCTCTCTGGTCACATTTCCTATTGTGCTGCCTGTATTTCTTTCTGCTCTTGTTTACTTATTTATCTATTTTTGTGTTTACCCCCCTCCCTGCTTACACCATATGGTTGCAGATCAAATAATGTCAAACATTTTGCCCTTGCAAGTTTTTGCAATTTACAGTTTCCAAATGTGAGACCTGTTGAAAGCAGGAGTGATAATGGGCATGCTCTACACCCCGTCGTTTTTGTCCCACCATATCTCCCTTCAATTAATGCTACAGCGGGAGTTTCATGTAATAACACTTGCACTTCTGAGCTGTCCGCATGAGAGAGGGAGAGGAGAGGGAGACAGGAGAACAGAGAAAGGAGGCTAGGAAGAAAAGAAGAAGGAGAGAGAAACAATTAAAACTGAATGGCTGGGATGCCATGACGGGTCTGTGTTGTGTGGCCATGTGAGTGTTGCATGTCAGCTAAATGGAGCAGAGAGGGGACGATGTGATTGGCATTTGGTAGAGTGCATGGTAAGCTTGTCTATGATTGTTGCCGAACTGATGCCAGCAGGATGGAGGAATGCGTTGACAGATGTAATTACCTATCGCCATGGTGATCACTTTTGGCCTGCCGTGGATGGCTGGCAGAGGCCCCTCCTCCTTTCAGCCTTAAATCAGATTGGGCTGTCAGTTGTCAGGTAGACATGGGTGGGCCGGACACTCTGTATGTGTACTGTCTTGGGTCCCTTAGTGTTTTTAATTAGGTATTTCCATCTAAACACAAGACACTGTTTAAGCATAAAAAACAGTAAACACCTCACAAAATGGAGTAGAGGAGCCACTTAAATGCCTGTCTACTTGTCTGTGTTTACAGAACAGGAGCATGGGTGGTGTTTTTGTATGAGTGGTCATTTATAGGACATATTATTACAGCTCACAGGATGTCTCTTTGTGGTTATCTATAGCATCTCTTTGACTCTTCATATAATAGCAAACATAATCATTGTCTCAATGCTGCCTTGCTTGTTTTTGTCTTACTTATACTTTGCAGTGATATATTTAATGTGTAGTTAAAGGTATATGAGCCTAAAAGTTCAGGGATTTTAAAAATCCAGAAGCATGGGGGGGGCATTTAAGTTTTATCCAAATGTGTTGTGCTTTTTGGTTCACTTCCATAGTTTTAAGTTAACTGTATTAAAAAACATTTCACATTAAAGTGCTTCTAAAAACACAATCCTCTACAAGATCTAAGAAAAGCAGAATAGGTAACAACAAATATGAAATGCCAATGCCTGTCATGCTTTCATGCACTGAGACTGTACACGACTCACTGTCCTTAAATGTGATGCAGTGGTAGCAGCCCACAATGGTGTAGCTTAAGGCAACAGAGAATGCAAGGTACAGCCTGATAATGTCAGTGTGATAATTAGTGCAGAGAGTCTTAAACCAGCGGCCCATGGGGAGACAGCCCCTGGTGTGGAGAGATGGCACACAGCTGGATCATATTTAATTATCTAATTGAATCTCATTTTGCCAGTTAGCTGGAAATTAGTAGGAAATTAAAACATGGACAAACACAACACTGAATAGACATTATGAAATTAATTTAGAAAGAATGCCTTTTCCTTGCAAAAGCAAAGGGTCTGATGATGAGGCTTGATTTTATTCCAATGTGCATAATTGACATTTTTTATAACTTGATGCTCATTTTTCATCTGAGCCATGTTGTAGATTTGATCAGTTTAAAGAGGTGTCAGTTGTTTTCATGTTCTTACCTGCCTTCACTTACACTTTTAGATATTTTTGACTTATAAGTGATTCATGGTGTAAATACATGTGTGTGTACTGCACTGTATGTGTAAGTATGACTTTCATTAGTCCCATGTGAGATAGCCAGAGTGAGTTTCTTGCTGTGAGGAGGGAGGAATTCGGCTTAAGAAGGTACAAAAATATCTCTGGATGTAATAAAAAGGAGGTCAAGCTCATCCTGGGTGACACTGGAACCCATATTAAGTACCACTGATTTGACAGCATTTATCTAAAATTCAACATTGCGTTCCACACATACTGCCCTCATTTCAGAGTTTTTTTTCCTTTGGTATAATTATGCAATGTCATTTTAAAGGCCAATTTATATATTTTCTATTGAAGCTGTTTATAATACAGTTTGGTCTGTTTCTAAACCAGACTCATCGTAGGGATAATCCTGCATACATTAAAGCTCTTACACGGCCATGTTAAACACATCAGGTTATTTCAGTTATTTGGCTGATTATATATCTTCTTAGGACTGTACAGGTGTATACAGACTGGGCACAGACTCACACTTTTAACATCCTTAATTAGAATATACGCTAATGTACCTCTGCATACATTTGTCTTGGACTCCACACTGCAGTCTCAAATCAGATACATATATATTATAGACATAAAACACTATAAAGGACATCATCTTTATATTCTGTTTTGGGTTCTGGATACTTGGGTGCTCTTTAAAAGCTAAAATCAATATTTAACATTGTTTTATCAGCTTGAAACTTAACTACTTTTCCTATATTTTTATAAGAAGTGCTGTTTCAGAACTCAGAGACCCCAGCTGTAACACATTGTTAAATATAAATAGATTTTTGTTTCTTATATGTGAGTGGTGTTTAAAGTCCTTTTTACGCAACATTTCCTCTCCCAAATCCCAATACACCTATTTGAACTCTTTTTATTGGACATTTATAGTTAGTAAGAAGTCTAACCTCTAATTTCACTCAAATTGACCCGAGTCACTATGTAGGATGGTACACTATATATTTCAATTTCTTTGAATGTTTTTTTGCCAAACGAAAAGAGTATATATTTGTTCATGCATAGCCCCATAACCTACAAGGGTTACTAGGTGACCTCACCGAAATCTCATCACTACTATGCCCAAATTCAACAATAACTCTGTTTGTGTGTTTAAAAGGCATTTAAATTAAATGTTTATTTTATAAAAAATATTGAACCATTGATAACTAAGCAATATGTGTAAATAAAATTAAAATTATTTTAAAATACTGCAAGGTTTTTAAAGTTAACAACCTCTACCACTTTGCTGATGGATACCATATCTGAGTGAAAGCAGATATTGATTAAAAAGCTTGTTTTCTGCTGATATATTAGTATATCCATAGTACCAGGATATACATCTATACATTTTTTTCTTTTTGCAGCTGCTGTACATTCAATTAGACTTTTCTAAAGGAAAAAAAGTCTCAAAGTCTTAAACAGTCTCATTTAATGTACAACAGCTGCAAAATGTTATTAATATATTAATAGTTATTAATAGTTATTTGTATTGATACATAAACCACAACAATTCTAAAGCCAGTGAGTCTTTCTGTTTTAATAAATGGGATATCTTTTAGCTTTTATATGGGACACATTTTAGATCCAAACAGTCTACAGTGTGCAACAACTTAAACTCACTGTACTGTAAATTGGGGCAGAACAATATGCACAGAATCTCACAGCAGATTCAGTCATCTTAATATAGGGATCAGCATGAGGCATCAGTAACTGCAGGAGGAAGCCACACACTACTATATCCTGTTTGTTGTGCCGCTGCCACCCCAGTTGCTCTTCATGCAGTAATAAACAAATAAAGTAGGAGAAATTAATCCCTCCGGAGCCATTGTGGGCATTTCACATCACCCGCCACCGTGTTCCCCAGCTGTTTCTGTGTACATGTGCGTGTGTGAGAGCACATAAATTGAAGGGTGTGTGTCTATGCAGTGGCTTGCGTGTGATACAAGGCCCATACTGAGAGGAAATAACGTGTGTGTGACGAATGGCTGAGCAGGGATACATTCACATTGTCAATAATGTAAAAAAACCCAAATCAGTACATGTTTTACCTTAGCTTAAGAAAGAAGAAATCATGTCATGTATAGCTTCTTGTAATTAACGTCTACACATATTTACTTTATTCATCACAATCACAAAGGCCGAAGACCTAAAAATGCCTGCATAATTTAAAATACATATTTTTCCCTCAATGGACTTGACTCACTGACAACAAGCATTTATCTGTAATAAGCTCCAGTTTCCGTGTATTGATTTACAGTTCAACAGCATGCCTAATCACATCTGCTGCAAATCTGTCTTTGTTGGCAAGGTAGCGAAATTTGTACAAACCCGTTGTGTGTCCACGTTTTCCTTCCAGTCAATCACCCAGTCATGTTATTTCAATATATAAAATGATCACAAAATACAAATTAATCTCAGCCACTCAAAGAGCAAACTGGCTTATTAGCAAAAATGACTTCATATGGCGATATGTTTCAGAATGGCTGTGTTCATCCAACGGTGAAGCAGAACACAGAGAAATGTCTCTTCATCAGATCTTAACACACCCACACACAATAGGTGTTTACTATGTGTGGGTCAGCACAACAAAGGGGCTTATGGCTTGTTGTTTCCTAATTAAGAATGTAAAAGGGGATTAGGCTTCAAACGGCACAGTTTTTGTAGTTTCTTTCTTCCCCCAGCAGTCGATGTACGGGTTACCTCTAATGGCGGCATTAGCCCATTATCATTCTCTTGTGTTATTTTTTTGAGCACAGTTGTGGCTCTTCCTGTCCTCCTCATTGTCTACATCTCTCTCATATCCTCCTGTTTTTCATCCCCCCCTCCTTTCCCTGGTGGCCGAAGTAGCACAAAACGTATCACTGGAACCCCCCCAAACCCAAAGCCCCTCTTTCTGTTTCTCTGAAATAAGCAGTATTCTCTGGCCCTGTTTGATCCTTTGACTATGCAGGGGCTTCATGTCTGGCCAGTGTTTTTGGATCAGCAGGAAGTCGCAGGCAAGCTGTTAAAGGGGTCATCATTCTTCTCTCTCTCTCTGCTCCTCTCTGCTCCTCACACACAGATGGGGACCTGCTGAACTCTGCCAAAGGTCAGCGCTAAATTACATATTTTATGAATTCTTGCTTTAGTTCAGGCTTTTGAGAGGGGACACAGAATAATGAAACGCTGCGTGGAAAACAATTTTCTGACATTTCCATTAATCACATTGCCGATGTTTTTCACTGTTTCAGCTTAGATATCTCTTAAGACATTTTAGAGTTGTTTCTTTAAATTTCCATCTTTTACTTCATGCTCACAGGAAACTTAATTATATCCTCTTTTTTTCTGCAAATTCGGCGTTCCCTCCACCCTGTGCGAGTTGAAAGGGCCATCTGAAATGTGTGATGTTTGGAGAGGAGACATTTTGGCTGGCATCCAGCTCATTGTACACCAGTCCGGACCTGGCTGCCATGGAGGCTTTGACTTGCTGTACAGCAGACAGATGACAACTGCCGGCATGCCATTCAACACCTCAGAAACAAAATCTCCCCACCATGTCTGATGCATTAGGAATGGAAATCAGTGTTTCTGTTGGTTTTACTGACCATCTTCTTTGTTGTAAAAGGATGGATTTGCCTGTGCTTGTTTCCCATTTGGCATTAATTGGGGCTGAAATATCTTCAATCTTTGTTTAATAGCTACTCTGTTGCTATGTGTGCACATAAGTTGGGTTAGTTTGAGGTAATGGTTTGGTGTGTTTCGATAATTCAGTTGCCATCAGACTGCAGCATCTGCCATCAGGTGTCTTCACAACGGGGATTCCGAATGGTGCTGGAGACGCGAGTATATATGCTTTCACGCTGCAGAACATGACATTTGAACGTGCATGTACACGCAAAAAGAAAAAAAGAAAAATCTGTGTGTGCATGCACACACACAAGCACACTCACACACTTCACAGAGGCTGTGTGAGAGCCAGAATGCAGAGCCTGAGGGCTGTTGTGTCTCTGATGTTTGTATTGTTTACTCTGTTGTCCCAGTGCATGTAGGAGATTGTTGCGCACTTAGGCCTCACTCTAGCCTTGTATTATTTACTATGACTGGTGTGGACAGCAGGTTACTGTCCAGGAGAGCTGAAAGGCCGGGCAAAGAGAGGGGGGAAAAAAGGAGTCAAAGATCGAAGGAGACAGAAAGAGATCATTGACTATACCTTTTCCCCCTATATTTGTTCACATACTGCTTCTCTCTCCTTTTTGGTTTGTCTTTGATCCCTTTTCCTCAAACCTCTGCCCCCATGGGTCACCAGCTGTCAGACAGCCAGAGGAGGGTGCCGCCTCTCTTCTTATCCTCTCTTCTCTCACTTTTTTGCCATTTGGGATACGCACCGTTTTGCACCCAGGGAATCATTCGGGAACCCCAGGTAAGTGAACCGAAGCCACACAGATGTTAATCTCCCCTTGGCCCCCCCTCAGACACACACCGCACTCCTCCACCGCCTTCTAGGTCTCCTTTTTTTGCCCCTCTTGCTCTAAGTCTCTAAAATCTCATTGAAGACAGCAAAGTGGGAGTTGAAGTCTCTTGATTAAGTTTCTTTTTTAATAGAGGAGGAGAGGGAAGGGGTGGCAGATAGGGGAGAGGGATGTATCTTGCGGCTGGGTGTAAGGGCCTCACTTTGGGCACGCAGGCAGGTGAGCTGGTCCTCACCTCACTCTGCTCTCCCTCCTCCCCTAACAATCCGGTTATCTGTGTCTATTACAGAAGGGTGGCTGACGGTCTGGATAAATCCTCACTCTTCCAGACATGTTCTGGGGCCCTATCAGCTGGGGACAGGACCTTGAGCTCTGATGAGAAAACTGGTCCAGGGAAATTGAATTAGCTATTGTGTCTGGGACTTCATTGATTGCTATTAGAGTTGGCCTGGAGCTGGGTGAAGGAGAGACGAGCAGAGTTAAGCCTGTCTGAGTGGACTGCTCCAGTGGGTCTTTGGAAGGAGAACTTAAGCCATATCAGATTCAAACACTTGTCATGTTACGAACACACCATAATTAACAGCAGTGGAAATAAGACATGCAGAAATATTAAAGAAAAGGGCAGAGTTTGAAAATGTTAGTGTAGGAGAAGGAGATTATCATGACAATGTTCATGATGCCATGAGTAATGGTATGAGTCAGTCATGTTAGAAGTGGATAACAATGAGAGTCAAAAGTCTATAAATGTGACAGGTCTTTTGGCTGGAGATGATGGATGGAGTCTGTGATGCAGACACTTCCTGTTTCTCTGGGTGCAGAGTTGCAGATGAAAGAGCTGCGGTGTGTTTTCAAACTAAGGAAGAACAATAGGTCAGAGGAAGAAAGAGTTCCCCTGACCTGACCCACCCTTCTGTTGAGGCTGGGGCCTGATCGTTCTGACACCACTGATCTCTCTGGCTGACTCACACAAAGAAAGAGATAAGAGATACCTGTGGGCATTGTGATGCTGCTGCATAGGCACCTGCCTCGTTTAGGAATGTTTTCAATTTTAGCTTACTATGCATTTAAGAAATACAGATCAGAGAAATACATTACCTCATAAATATGTATAATCATAAGACTTTCCCTCCCCTCTATAATTATGAGAACGTGATAGAACTGATAGTGATTTATATATCTTTTATATATATATTTATGTATTAGTATTGCCACCACTGGACTTATGACTACACATCTACAAAGTGTATTTTTAATTTGATGCACTGATATTTTGCCCAACAAACAAATACACAATTAGAAGATTTGAGCAATTCCATATTTGAAGGTACACACCCTTATTTTGAAATAGTGCCCAATAATGTCTTATACTATACCACAACAAATCAGGACCCTTACATTAAATACTTTAGTGTCAAGGTGTCATCCCTGTCGTTTGAAGGTCATTTTAATACTACATTTAAAGTGATATTTCACCCAAAATCATCATTTTGATCAACCATGGCTTAATACACAACTTTTGCTAAAGCATCAATACTGCAAGGAGTAATAGCGTTACATCGTAGTAGTGTATTAAGCAATGTTTTGACATATTTTAGCATGAATTTGAATACTTTGATGATACTGAGCATATATTATGTGGACAGTGGAACAGTGAATTACACTGCAGGAGCGGCTTGAAAAGTTTCTATTGACATTTTGCTACTTTTTTGCCTGGGAAAAATGTGTTACCATTTGAATCCATTGTAGCTGTCATGAATGGCTGTGTCCAGTCACAATTTCCTCTCAAGGAGCAAAGTACAAACTTTGTGCGGCCACATATCGTGCGTGCAGGTTTTATGTGTTTCATACTAAAAAGATTTGGGGTAGAGTAACATTTTAATGCCATTGTTATTGATGAGTACTATCCTAGGGTTCTTCTCATGCAAAGTGAGATCAATAGTCTTAAGAGCAAAACAAAACCGTGGAAAAAGCCCTGTGATACTACTAAGCCGAATCGTTTTGATGAGAATATGTAACTTTGAAAGGTCTTATAATCACAAAGATGCAGTAGCATGCTCAACAATATCACGCCAAGCTATACACATATCCGCTAGGGTGTTTGTGACAGCCACTTGTACGAGTGTCTGTTTGCCTTGTCTACTACACCACCACATGTCGCTTCCTTCAGGAAACCAGCAGAGATGATTGATGATCGCTTCATTGTTTGCTTAGCTGCACTCCCTGAAATTTTACTATTTTGGTTATATTGTCATAGTTTTGGGAATCATTCCTGTCAGTTAAGAATTTAAATCAGGTTTTATTAGACTTAATTAAACACAGGGACCCCACCTTTAAATACCTGGTTTAGATCATTTTGTTGCAGTCTTAGGCTGATAAGCCCAGTAGACAAAAGCTGTGTCTACTAGTGTTGAAGTGTCTACAACCTCTGCAAATAAATGAAGCAGGTTATGAAAATTTAAAAATATGCAGACTGGAGGCAAAAACAGTTTTTGTATTGATAGCGAGACCATCAGCATTCAGTATAGTCTCTGCAAACAGATGACATGCAAATCTATGAAGATTCCTTGTTAGTTGTCTCTGATAAATGAAAATGCAAAGCACACAGAGGCATTTGTTCCATGTATTGTCTGGATGCAGAGGATGACCCTTGTACTCATTAGTATTGGTTTCTTGCAATGGTGGCAAATAAGGAAAAGAAGCCTATTCAATTGTTTGTACTTAAATGTAAACCTAAATGTCTAAAAATATAAATGAAAAAAATGCATCTCTCCGCTTTCTCTGTAATAAATGTGAAAAGAAAAGAAAAAGTAAAGCAAATATCTCCATTACTATTATCTGTTGATGAGCTGCATATTACTTGTGAATGTACAAACCCAGACTCTCAGTTCTCCATTGGGTAACCTCACTTCAACCTACACGTTCAGCCGTGGCTTTCCACCCTCCATAGGTATGGGCCCAGAAACATCCCACATGGTAGCTCACACTGTGATAGCCTCCAGCTCTTCATATGAGGTATTCTATGTGTGTGCATGTATCTGGTAGTGTGCATGTATGTGTACACTAGCAGTCTCACTCTTTTATTCAGGGATAGCTCTTTCATCCTCTCTAAGAGGGCCGCAGGGTCTTGCCCTCTGAGCCCCAGAGATGAAGTCTAGTGTTTATGTGCGTTAGATTTCCATCCCACAGAGCTGGCCCTCCCCTTCCACTCACATTAAAGAAGAGATGTGGACAGCTACATTTTGATATATCAGTTTGTAAGTATTAAGGATAATATAGCTGCTGGTAGACTTATTATTATTAACATTTTTGCTTGTATTACTTATTCTATTATTCTTCTTCAATATAATCTTTATGTTTAGATTTTTTATTAGTTTGTTTCGAAATAAAAAGACTAGAAAAGAATAATATTTATTGACATGTCATATCTCAGAACACAAGCACACAAACCAGACAATACAAAAAGTTAAAAAAATAAATAAATCATTGTCATGGAACCCTAAAAAAAATGTTATAAAAGACAAACAGCAATAGACACACACACACACACACACACACACACACACACACACACACACACACACACACACACACACACACACACACACACTGTAGTAACATCAAATATTTATAAAACATGACGTTATCTTAAGAATGCGATGACAGACATTGGCATTTAAGTTGATACCAACCTTGCCAAAGTAAAAATATCCCCAAGCTCCTTAAAATGATCTACATGAATGGAAATCAGCATCTATAATCTATAAATGTCCATCAACTGGTGTGTTGTCATAATCACTTGTTTATATCAGGGAAGTCAAAAGTGACAGCACATCCACAAAATCAAATATGCATGCACACACTTTCACTCAAATGTACATTCATGCTTTCATTCAGAACTATTTACACCCACACACACACACACACACACACACACACACACACTCACACACGTACGCGCTATGCATGGTTGGTGGATATACACACGCATCCTGAGAGAGTGGCGGGTCAGATCAGTTGCAGAGGCCGGAGCTGACCTCTAGTGTGTGTGTAGATTTATTCTAATCAGTACTCTGCTTCTGACAGGTTAACTGCTGCCCTCTGACCTGGGGAGCTCTCTGGGTGTCACCGTCCTTGTGTTCCCTGTCCGCTTTTATCGGCAGCAAAAAGAAAATGTAAATTAAATGCAGCATAAAAATAGATGATGGGAGCTTGTTCTTCTCATCCTTTTATTCACCCCATCTTAACTCTCCCTCCTTCATCCGCTGCTTTTTCTTTACAGCTGCATGCTCAAAATGAAATGGAGGAAGAGTTGCTCGCTATTTTTTTTTTACCTTGCACTTGCTTTCTTTCGTTTCATCAAGACATACACAGCTGGCATAATAAAAACAGTGGTGAGGTGGAGTGCAGGTAGCTTCCTGAAGCTTGCCGGGTGATGATCGCCAGTAGAGTTATATTTTTGGTGTAAGGATTGCTACAAATATATTATGATGTAAAAACCTTTCATCCATACATCACACAGGAGAATATAAGAAAAGAAACCTACTCTGTCTTTTTCTTTCTTTACAACTGGACTTAGTGGTTGGAAAGGGTAGTGTTACATCTGTTGTTGTGCCTTTTCAGAGCAGCAGAGAGGGCAGTCAAATTAGATAGCATTGTTATGCCTCCATCAGAGCAATTTTCCAGCAATGCCTCTAAAAGCCCTCACACACTTCATCAGTATTATTGTAATTCTTTAGCTCTAGGTTATTTCGCAGCTGCTGTGCCCCACTGGCAAATCCCATTTGTGATGCTGTCCCTTTCACCGCAGCCAGAGAGGCATTGATTTTTCTTTTCTCTCCTCTAGCCTCGCCCAATTCATTTTGGATTGCTCGATATGAAACATTTTAATTTCTGCTCACACCTCCACTTGGACAACAGTCAGAGGTTTCCCTTTTCTTCCTTTTTGTGCAACATCTCTTTTTCCAACTCTTTAATCAGTCATGAGGTCAGAGTACATTGATTTACATCTTTCTTTTCAGTTTCCTGTTCCTTTTTTATTGATTTAAACAAGTTTACAAGCAGAGGAAGATTCTTCAATGTGAAGAGCAAGATACATACAGATTTGTGTTTACTTCTTGATAAAAATATGTCTTAATTTGAGTAAACAGATTTTACTGCTACATCTTTTTAATGTTGCATGTGTTTAAATGTGTGCATATGTGCAGGTGTGTAATCAGCAGTATTCCCTCTATGATTGGACATGGATGTGCTATTATAGAAGCTATGTGCAGTCTGATGGAACCTATTGATGTTTGAGTACACAGGCCCTACCTAATTAGTCCATCACACCCACTGCTTTGGTCTCTGTAGGATCACCGTAAGTGGTGCTCCTTTGCATATGCAATGCAATTTCATAGACAAGCTCCTTTTTTTCTTTTAAAATTATGGGAAGAAAAACAAACATTATATACGTCACAGGGGATTGGACTGTCTGTTTCAGTTGGAGTGTCTGCCTGACTGACTGTCTTCCTCTCCGTGTATGCCTGGAAGTTTCGTCACGTGTGTGTCTGACAAAATTTGTGCCACTCGGCTTTTTTCACACTAATCTTGGAGCCTTGCACTCGGCATGGCAGACATTTTGGACTGTGTCATTGATTTGGAATCGAGCTCTGCACTCCTTGTCCTTCACTTAGTGTTGAAATCAATGATGCCTGCTTCTGACCATGCATTAAAATCTGCACCTCCCCACACTCCCCCACTCTTCCTCCCCAGGATTTTGACTTGTGCTTTTAATCTGCTCTGTAGCCTGTGTTTCTCCTTCACTACTGGACTTGGACTTGTGCCATCCATAAATATTCAGATAAGATGGTTGCTGTAATATTGAACATTACCTGCCACAACACTGAGAGCGAGGCTCATCCTGAACAATCAGGTGAAGAAGATGAAAGAAGTGACTAAAACCTCTTTACATTGTTTCCCATTGATTGACTTTCTGACTGGACACCCCAGCCGTCTGAGACAGCACCCTACTGCTGTGTGTGTGTGTGTGTGTGTGTGTGTGTGTGTGTGTGTGTGTGTGTGTGTGTGTGTGTGTGTGTGTGTGTGTGTGTGTGTGTGTGTGTGTGTGTGTGTGTGTGTGTGCCAGTTAAGTGCACTGTACATATCGGCATTATACTATATGCTTGTGTGATATTTGACGTCAAGTGTCCTGTCACCGTACATGTCCCCTGCAGGTTGACCTTTGACCCATGCATTCCTGCATAAGGTTTGGGCTTTTCCCTGGTAACCACCTAGAGAGTGACTGGCCCCAGACCTCCATCTATATTCCAACAGCATCCATCACTCAGGAGCCAACTGGAATGGCCTTGTAGCTGCATGTTGACTTGAGATGGGGATAGGAAATCTCTAAAAATTAAAAGGCAGAACTTTGATCCAAGTTATGTGTGTATATATAATGTTCCACATTATATAATGTAGCACATTATATTGAAATTGCAGGAGAATAGCTGAGAAATAGACATGTTGGGCATAAGTAATGTCTGTGTATTTCATCAACGCTGTTTTCGTGAAACAAGAGAATACCCTGAAGGAACTTGAAGAACAAGTACAAAGTGAACGTGAACCATAATCACTATAATGTATCAGAAAGCACCTTGTACTGTGGATAGATATGTTTGCATTCTCTTCTTGAACTTCTGTGCTTTGCCTTTGAATGTGTTGATCCCATTTTCTGTTCAGTGATGGTTTAGTTTGTTGTTGTTGAGGTCACGGTTACTAACAAGAAAGCACATCTAAAGAAACCATGGTCTATTTTGAAAGGAAGCTATTATTTCCAACATACAAGCAACCCAACCGACAGAGGAAAGGTGACAATAGGTGGGAAGAAGTGAGCGATACAGCAGTTAGACGGCCAGGTGGATGGAGACAGAGCATAAACGCACAAACAAATGAAGGGGGCATATCATACAAGGTTCCCCCGTGGTGCCCGGTTGAATAGACCCAGCACAGATGTCAAAAGAGAGGCCTCTCAGCCACATTGTACACCTATCTATCACCACACCACCCTGACAATACAATATCCCCTGTTGGAAAATATTGTAGATGGTCGAGGGTTAGAAGGGTTTGCAGTGTATGCTGGATCTGTAAGATTTAAGTGAAAATCAATGCTGGTGAGTTGTTGAGGCCACAGTGGTGCGTGTATGTCAGCAGTACAGTGTGTTCACCTAGAGTGTTTGCTGTAATGACAGGCTATCATAATCACAGGACAATTAGAAAGGTCAGCGTGTTTGGGTCTAAGTGAGCACACGCCCCTCCTATATAGAATATATATAAGAGAAAATACACACACACACACACACACACACACACACACACACACACACATACACACACACACACACACACACAATGACATCTTGATAGCATTCATAAGCAGCTGTTTCTATTTCCCATCTGTTTCTTATTTCTTTTAGATTCTTGTAACATATATTTGTCAAATACAATGAAACTGAAAGCAATGAACATTTTCACTGCTCATTTTGTTTACTCAGTTCTATTACTTTCTATTACATTTATACCTAGGTTATACAGTATATGGGTGATTATACATGTTTAAAGTCCATCCTCTACCTTTTGATTTGATTTCTCTAACCGAGAAATACAAAATCTGATTAATCAAAATCCAGAAAACCCATTTTCTGAGGCATACCTCTTTGCTCCCTTCGTCGACCAAGCAGAACAGCTATCGCTTACTCACTCAGTAATGAGACCCTGAGCAAGGCAGACAGGCCTTTGGGCAAACGTACACACACACACACACACACACACACACACACACACACACACACACACACACCTCAGAGAGTTGAGTTAGAGGGGTTAATAAACACAGCTCAAATGTTGGGTTAAGACTGGAACACCAGCCCAGAATCGAGCTGTTTTGTGTTTCATCGCCATCCTAAATCTAATTCCATGTTCTAGAAGTGGAGTGGTTAACTGCTACTGTCGCAATGCTATGTTCATGTCATCTAAGAGAAATCCAAGCGTATGATTAGGCCTCAGTAGGTTTGGGTAAGGCCAAGGGGAGACTGTGGGTGGGATTGGCAGGTTGTTTTCAGTGGGACTTTCTAATAGGCATTCAGTTGGTGAAAGCTCCCCCCTTCAACAAACAAACACACACACACAGACATACACACACACACACACACACACACACACACACACACACACACACACACACACACACACACACACACACACAAACTATTTCTACACTGTTATTGCTCTTTCTCCTTCTTTCTCTCTCACTCATTTGGTGATCTCATGGAGTGAGCCTTTTCCATGGAGGACAATAGCAGTGGAAATGGATTATGATTATAAAGGATAGGTAGTGGGTTGGCAGCGTACCTACACTGTGCAGCATTCATATGGTGAATCTCCCCCCAGAAGGCTCTCTGTAGTTTCTGCCTAAACTGTACGCTTGGTGATTTTCTTTATGCCATTTTTCTGTACTATACTGTGCCAATGCACCTTACACAGTATTTGCTGCTCTATTCAAAGCCCTCAATAACCCTATGCAACTGAGAACCTTTGAAATCTCCTCTGGCTTTTTTCTCTTATGAGGGAAGTCAAGTGTGAAGGTTTGATATGGTCAAATAATCAGCATTTATTTGATAGAATCACAAAAGCAATACCTTTTTTTCTGTCTCCCCCATCAAATAATTAGTTGCACATTTTAGATATTTGATAGCAGTTTGGCCATTAATTATTCATTCTCACTAAATTCATAAAACATCATCTAGTCCCCAGCAAGTAACATTTGATATTACATCTAAGGCCCAGAGCAGAGATGTTTGCCAGAATCCCATCAAATGAAATTTCTAAAAATACTGACTAGCCCTTTAAGAACGACTGAAGGAGAGAAGTCCCCTGCTATCTATTTTCTTTGGCACCACAGCTCTTTTCTGAACGCCTTCCATTTGATTCACTGCCTCTTTTTTTTCTCCTCTTCGCTCTCCCTCTCTTCCAGCCCCTTCTCATGAGGTTAATTTAATGCAATCTGAAGAATTAAAAGCAACCAGTATCTTTTAATGTCTGTTGGAAAGGCACTTGTAACACATCAAATTTACTCTCACCTTTCTGCTGGGATTTTGAGGGGGGGGATAAAGATCAATTATTTGCAGAATCTGAAGTTTCATTAAAATCAATTTTCTCTCTCAGTGTCCTTGCGTCGTTTCAAGTGGGCCATCTGTCTAAACATCTCTCAGGGTTCTTTTCCCTTTTTTCTGATCATTTCCTCGCCTTATTCATGAACCCTAGGAGTCCAGCTTTGTAGTAGTGTTGGAGCTGGAGCAGCCTACCCCCACTGAATACAGCTCTGGGCCTCAGCCTGCACAAGACTCCCCCCTCTACCCTGTTACCTCTCCCCCAACTCTCCCAAATAGCCCCCCCCCCCACACCCCCTTTTTACCTCCCTCCACCTTTTCCCTACAAGGACCTACAGAATTATTGAGATTGGTTATCCTCACCCTCTGTCTCTCTCTCTCTTCCCCTCTCAAACCCATTCACTGTTTGAGACCCCCCGCCTCGTCCCCGGCCTTCCCTCCTTCCCTGCCTCTCCTCCTTATTGCGGATTTGTATGCAGGCTGTGACCTGGGTGGCTACAAAGCACCGCACATTATTCTTGATCATTCCTCTGCCCCCCGTGAAGCCAGTTATGAGGAAAGATCCCTTAATGATGCTCTGACTATTAACAGTGTTTTATGTCCAAATGTCTCCCTCGTCCTTCTAACCAAACGGTCAAATATAGATACAAGAACCCGGGGAAACTACTGTAACAAGATTTTTGTAAAATATATATAAGCCTGTTTGATTACGGCAATAATTGTCAAATAAAGTGCTCACTCTGATGACAGTGGGTTCTTACCATGGTGCACTTTTGGTAATTTCTGGATAGTTTCCTTTCAAAGAAATTCAAAGTTAGTGTTTAAATTGCTCTGACACATACTTCCTGGACCTGCAGAGTTTTGCATGAATAACATTCATTCTCAAAATCAATTGTAAGAGAATGTTTAACTAAATTATAACTCTTGCATGTCTAAGGCTTGATGTTTGTAGCTTGCACAATATACAAAATGACGTGTGTGTGTGTGTGTGTGTGTGTTGTGTTTGCTAGAGCGAGATTAGTCTTGATCGCTGCTGTCACAGTGCCAGTATTGTGTCTGCAGCCAGTCCATCCAGGCCCCCGCATCTCCCATCCCGTCCCAGGCTCATCCCTCTGTCTGTGGGAAGACAAGTCACAGCGCCAGCCTGGCTCGGGGCCAGTGTGGAAGCTCTGGTTAAGTCCCTCTGCCAAGTCTGGATTACACCGAGATGTTAATCAATGGAGAGAATATTAAAAACACTATCATATATGTACTTTCAGTTTCCAAACTGGATCAACATTTCAATGGCAGCAAATCTACCACCTGCGAGCACTTTTGGATAGTTGCCTTTAATGGAGATATAGTAAAACATGTCAAAAACTGTGTATACTTTGTATGTGTGGCGTTGTTTTGGGTGGAGTTTGGTAAAGAGGAATGCCCTTTAAATTCCAGTCTCTTTTGTTGCTTCATTGTTGCAGCTTATTGTGTCATAAGTAATTCTAGCTGACTTCAAAGGAGGTTTGGGCGACACTGTTAGGTTGTGGGAAGCACTGTGAATGTCGAACAACGCAAACGACCTCTCTCAGATGGGAATGTTACAGCGTGTCTCTTGTGAACATAGTTTGTTTCCCTTTGTTGTCTAACTTCAGATTGATATGTGACCTAAATTTGGCAAATATAAACTTATAAAGCAGGAACCCGATGCCGAACCTGACCTCCCCATTGTGCATAATGTGTGTGTGTTTATGTACATGGTTCACATTTAATGGGTTTTGTAGAAGTGAGTGGGAGCTACCAAAATGGCAAAGGGAGCAGCACAGAAATAGATCATATTTCTAGTTTCTGTGTTTTTTCCTAATAAACCAAAGCAATATATCAGAATTACGCATAATCACGGCTTTTCAATATTGGCTAAGTTGATTTGTGGGAGATGTGTGTAGGAGACAAGAGGCCTGTAACCAATTCACTTAGGGAGTATGTATGCATGCATTTGGGCCCTTATAGTGAAGCAGACAGACATTCAAATTAGAATGATGAATTGTGCTGATCCAAATCTATCTATTCTGACTTTGGCTACATATTTTAGAAGACCTGTCATTTACTTGTTTGCTCCACTGGTTTAATCTTGTTTGGGTTGCGGACTGTTGATGTCCATATCAGCAAAACCTATGTGAAAATAAGGCAAATATATGTTGCCAGACGTTGACAGAGCTGTCACAAAGTTTCTACTGATCTGTGCATTTATGACAAAGAGAGTGAGAATAGTTGTGTATGAGAGAAAGACAGAAACATAGAAAGAGACTCAGAGAAAAAGAGAGCGTGAGCATGGAGAATTTAGGCATTGTTTAGCATTGTCGCCGGTAATCAGCAGGAGTTGGACATGCAGAGATTGTTGACGGGGCTGGAGATTGGGGCTCCATACTATCACTGTCTACCCTACTGGAGAGATCTCTGTGGGGGGAAAGAGTGCCCTCTGGCCCCCTACACTCCCGACACATCCATCCACAGCTCTCACACCTCCTCACACACATTCCTCACATACTCTCACTATTGGCCTGTCCATCTTCCTCTCACTCTGCCTCCACAACTGATATCTTACTTCACAAAACAGAAAAGGTCTATACGCAACTCTGTTTGCTACTGTATGGTAAGCTTAGTGAAAACCTGTTGATAAGCCCAAAAAAAAGATGTGATCCTGTATGGTACATTAAAGTAAACAGGGGTCACGCTGTCCGGCTGTGATCGTGCAGATTATCATTTGCATGTTCCGGTCGAATTTATAGTACGCTGCAGTATAAGGGAACATTTTTCTCCCTCGTCAGCCGTGAAAGCATCTCACTGCTCGCAGTAACAGAAATAAGTTACACCTGCACACTTGCAGCTGTCAAAACGTCCTGCTGATGCTCACATAAGGTTTTTAGAAAACACACACACACACACACACACACACACACACACACACACACACACACATACACTGTGTAGCTCCAACAGAAGTAATATTCTCAGTACACATGCAAGCGCTGTCACACTGTTGTTGCTTCAGCTATGTTACAAATTTAGCACGCACACCTTTGGCTTTGGCACTAAACTCTTGCGCTCAGACAGATTTAGCACATCTGTAAGCTTTTGAGAGGATTACAGCTATTAAGTCTCCTTCTTAGAAGTCTCTATTAAATTACAGTGTTAATGCAACTTTATAAATTAGCTTTATAGTTATATGACATGGCTTATATCCGTGTGCGTAATTTAACCAAACCATTGGATGTGGCACCAACAAGCTTTCACGGTTAGAGGTTTTTGTTGTTGTTTTATGTTTTTTTCAGGCAAGAAAGTTTAAGTTTAACAACCATGTTCCTTTCTTAAGTCTTAATAAACTCATCAGTCAATAACAGTCAATGACAGCAGTTCCCCGCGTTATCAGTATTCACGCGGGAAATCGTCAGCTTTCTAATTAAGTGGATCAGAATTAATCAAGCAGCCGTTCACTGTCACTATGTGTCAGAGGAGGAAGCTGTTGTTACCCAAAGAACACACACACACACACACACACACACACACACACACACACACACACACACACACACACACACACATAATTAAAGCACATATAGATATTCAACCTTGCAAATGCATCTATTTTATACATCTCATTATAAAATTCATTAAAACTTAGTTAATTAGTAAAAGGCGTAGTTTTACATTTTGTTTTCTTACTAGTGCATCCCTTGTCAGCTTGACAAAATACTCAACTTGCTCATTCTAGCCTGGATTAAAAAAAAATGATCTTCACCATCTTAGATTAACCCTCTTAGTGACTTATATATGATGATGGAAATCTAACTTTCTCTGCATCTGAAACTGTTTGGCATTTAAACTCTGGTCTTGTTGATTTTTGGATTTCACTAACCTTTTGGAGGCGAGTCTGTGCTTCTTTGGTATGGGGTACCTTGTGTGCTTTGTGAGAGAGACAATGAAGCAGTGTGTGTGTGTGTGTGTGTGTGTGTGTGTGTGTGTGTGTGTGTGTGTGTGTGTGTGTGTGTGTGTTCACATGCGCATGTATACATCGGTGTACCTACAGTATGTAGGTATGTGCTTGTGGATAAAAAAAAGAAGCAAAAAGACAGGCACACAGACAGTGTATGTGTGTGTGCATGTGTGTTTGTGCTTTAATGTTGTTGTTGCTCGGGTGCCCTCTTCATCTTGAGCCACAGATTCAGCTGGGTGCCCTCCCCCAGCTGACCTTTTAATGTAAACTGCTTGTTTTAAGATGCCATGTTGCATCAGGGTAGAGAAGCTGCTGGGATGCGACTAGTGTTGTGGGGAATGAGGGAGACAATTCAGAGGTGGAGAGAATTTGTCTAGGTGACCTCTCAAACCTCTGACCTTTTAATGAAGCTTTTATAACTGACATCCACATTCACTTTGTTTTGTTTTGGACTTAACCCTCTTTGAACGGCTATGAGGTTCTTTCGTCTCGCCCTCCCTTTCACTCCTTCCTGCCCTTATTGTCCTCTTCCCTCATCTCACTGCTTTCTTTTCTTTCTTCTCTCTCTCTATCCATCCTTTCAACAACATGTTAAAGAATGATTTGCTCTGTTTGGTCCCAGGTCTGGTATCACCGTCCAGCGAGAATCCCAAACTGTAAACCTATTCCTTAAGGTCAATTACTGTAAATGTCCTCACACTTAATTGAACAAAATGTTTACATAAATAAACATTTGTATTATTCTTTATTCATTATTCTTTATTCATTCCTATTCATTCCCAAGAGACCTTGCCAACATTGTATCATAAAATAACATGTTTAAATCTGTTCATGTTATTTTATTTATTAAGCTGCCAAATAATTCCCTAAGAATTTCATTATTGTCATCTGTAGGCCACTGTAGGTATTTCATGGGAGCCTGTGACAAAGAGATTATTTTCCAGGTGAGGAAATGGGGCACTTACTGATCAGATTATGTCAAGAATGCAGCCTGATGCACTGCAAGCTATTGGTACCAGCAGGAGAATTTGAAGCTGAAAAGTAGCAGTATTAGACCAACATGTCATTTAACATGGATTGAAGGGGCAAAAAATAACACTAAAAGGGGCAGTGAAAGAACATTTGACACTGCTGTCGCTGGTCGCTAATCTGAAAGAGCTGGACATAGAGTAGATGGGGCCTGAGGGTCATCACTTGCAGCTCCCAACACTTGTTTTACCGATAGAACATGATTTCATAGATTAACATTTTAATGTGTGTGTGTGTGTGTGTGTGTGTGTGTGTGTGTGTGTGTGTGTGTGTGTGTGTGTGTGTGTGTGTGTGTGTGTGTGTATGTGTGTGTGTGTGTGTGTGTGTGTGTGTCGAGAGAGACTGTGTAGAAGTTTAGTTTAATCCCTCTAGTCATATTCAGATAATATAGACCTTAGCTGAGGATTTATACGGCAGGAATAAACTGAGGATATCTCAATCTGCTGTAATTCCGCTGTAATTATACCAAATCTTTGTTTTTTTTTTTCACATCCCAATGTTCATTATGCTTACAAATGCCTATAGTACTAGCTATGTAGAGACAATAGAGTGTTAATCATGCAGATTTGGTTCAATGCTATACAATATTTAAAAAGAGTCTGAGAGGCAAGTAGGTCAATTGTTTCAAGGCCATATTTCACTCTGGCAGCTTTTTTAACAATTGTGCTGTGCCATGCCAAGCTGATGGAAAAGTAAAATCCTCAACCAAATATAAAAAAACAACAAAGCATGCATCATCGTTCTTACAGAAAGGCCACTATTTATACCACATAGCAGTAATGATGCTCTTATAGTGAATCTCTTAGCGCAGAACAACTTTCATTGACAGCTGGCTATGCATGTATTACTTAACATCTGTTTGTTATGTCTCAGTGTATTTGCAAGATTCTCATAAAGTTAACTTCAAGTAAATATAACATAATCTTCATTTATCAAATATATCCTGTTGTCTTTCATTTGACAGAGGTTTATTTGTCCTCAGTGTCTAGCTAAACTGATTTGGCAGGTACAGTGATACCTGTCTGTGCATCATACAATAACAACTTTGAGTGTTGCTCTTTATTTGGTGGTTCTTAAGTTTATTTTTTTCTATTCCCTTGAGCTCCAGTAGTTAGTAGATTGAGCAGAAAATAGCAATAAAACCCTCAATTTCCCCTTTGACCAGTGCTGTTCTCTCTACTGTCCCACAGTGCACTTTGACTGTGAGCTGTCTGCTTAGCTTGTGGCTGTCTGGCACACTGACCCCCTTAAGACGCCACATTGTGTTTGTGTGTGTGTGCATGCAAGTGTGTCTGTGTGTGTGTGTGTGTGTGTGTGTGTGTGTGTGTGTGTGTGTGTGAGAGAACTGTGTTTGTTTGTGCGTGTGTGTGTGTGTGTGTGTGTGTGTGTGTGATTGTATGTGCCTCCCCTCCTCTACCCTAAAATCAACTCATGTCCTGGCTGTTATAAATTATTCATTGGTTATTTGAGGCCCCCGGAGCAGAAGAGCACTTGTGCGAGCCTTTAGTGATGGCCTTTAGTCGCTCCTTACAAACGCCTACTTAAACAGTCCTCACTCACAAGAATACACTCCCTGTCAAACCACACCAAAGCAGCCACTTAACATTGTCACAGCAGATCAATGGGAAGCCCAAACTTAACATTATCCTGTTATACCAAAGCTGAATTTTTTTTCACCTGATAATACTGAAAGAAAATAGATATTTTTTCTTTTTTCTGTGCAGTCTTCTATCACATACTTTGTACTAGTATCTGTATCTAGATACTCCAGCTAGTCAGTGTTGATGTCCTGAAGGCGGAGGAGGGGGATGTGGGGTGGGGGCAAAGCACTTGGGTTTTAGCTCCAATCTGCTGTCTGCCTCTGGTTCGTGTATTTGATGTGGCGTGCGGGTGAAAGAATGGGGCACTGGCGGGAGAACTAATCGAGAGAGGTGAGGGAGACATGGCGTGAGTGAGACAGGTAGGAAGAGACGAAGGATGAGGCTTTGGGAGGTCAGAGTAACATCTCGACTCCCTTGGAGAGGAAGAGAAGTGTCCGGTAGAACCTGCCTCATTACCGTCTGCCCCCCCTCCGTCTGATGTAACCTCGCTAACCCTGAAGAATATACATTAGCCACGGGCCATACCTATGGGCCATGCAAACACATTTGTACAAGTTTTTGTCGATTAACTAATTCAAAAGTGAGCTTCATTATTCCACTGCCCTTAATTGAGATAACAATGCAAATTCCCTTCATTAACTGTGACATGGACAATTTCTCCCGGGCTCCGCAGGGACACCATTATATTCAGAGCCCATGGAGCAGGTTGCAAGGTGTCATCAGATATTCAAATGGCATGCTTGTTTAATTGCAGTAAATGTAGCATGTCCGGACAGGTTGGCGGAGGACATTTGGTGTGCGTGCCTGGCCGTTTTTGTGTCGGTATGTAGGTGTGTGTGTGTGTGTGTTTGGTAATAGAGGCATTTGGGTGGTAGTTAAGGTAGGAGTCAGTTCAAGGTGTGAGTGTGTGTATGAGTGAGTGTGCAGGGCCGATGGTCCCCCCCCAGGCAGCTGTTTGCAGGCCCCTGTGCGATCCCGTGGGGCTCCTGAGGGAGTGTGTTGTTGGACTCTTGTCTTTTATGGCAGCAGCAGTAAACATGACAGGCTGTTTGGAGACCATCTGTTTCCAATGGCTGCCGCATGGTAACAGGGAGCTCAACCTGAGATCTGCTTGGTGTCTGTCTCAGAGGTAACAGTCCTGTCTCCTGGCTTCTACAAGGGGATTCTGACGGGGAGTGAGACGGGAGGCGGATGAGAGAGAGCGAGAAAAAGAGGGAGTCAATGAGTTGAACTTGGCATCTGCATGTGCTACCTAGCATCAAACAGCACCCTGAGGACCTACAGGTACAGCCTCATCACCATACACAGCCACACATGCACAGCAAACATGCACATATACACACAGGAAAAAATAGACATACACTCTTCAACACACCGAGCAGACACACAAACACCTCAGGCCATTAAGCTTAGGCAGTATTAAGAGAGGCGGTCCCAGAGCGTGACAGATTGAGTCAAGTTCTTCTAACACTCTAAGGCTGCCGACACGGCGCTTTGTCAAAAGCCTATTTCCCTCAACACCTCGTCTTGCCAAATTGAAATGAAGAGGAGAAGAGAAGAAGAGACTGTCACACTCCTCCTAACACATAAGTCATTAATATGTCTCTGATGCACTCATTTGTTCACCTCACTCATTAATTTGAGTACTTTCTCGGTTAAACGGCATTCAAATAAAAAAAGTGTGGATAGCTTTGAGGTGTGACTTGGACTGATTTGCAGATCTTTTACCTCTGAGGACATCTTGTTGGCATTACAGTATTACAGGTGCTTTTTTATCCCCTCTGTTGTCCTTTGTTGAAATCAGAGTTTAGAAAAACACCAGTCACCCAAGTGCTCCTAATGGTAGCTTGGCACAGTTTTCTTTATTTAATGAATCCAGTGGTGAATCTGTTGGCTTTCTTCCTGTCTTGGCCTAATTATTTTTTTAAGTAATTTACTTTCCCATCATTACCCCGCTTAAACACCCATATCCTGAAAGGCCTTGAACCTCTTTCTCTCTCTCTCTCTCTCTCTCTCTCTCTCTCTCTCTCTCTCTCTCTCTGCCTTGTCATTTTACTCTCCCTGAACGTACTCACCCATTAAAGAGCTGCTGCGGTCCGCCACTCATTATTGCTCAGTACATTTACATTGAATAGGTCATTGGGACCTAACTAAGTGGAACTAATGTGGGACAGAATAGTAGAGGGTTTGGGTTCAGTGTTACACAAACCCTCTGCTCTGTAATAAGGAATCTCTGATTGCTGTTAAGTAGGGAGAGTGCCTCACAGATCCGAGTCATGTCTGAAGCTAATCTGAAGGTTTGTTTGTTGTTTGTTTTATGGTTGTCTGTTTGTTTTGGGGGATTTCTTAATTTTAAGGACACAAAACAGGTCTATTCAAATTATCAACTGATCAATCACACTGTATTTATATAGCACAGGTCATACATGTAATACAACTCCAAGTGCTAAACATAAAAGGCAGAAATAAAAGTTTAAAAAGTAACATGAATCATTATAAATACATAAAACCATCAAGGTGCAATATGTAATACAAAATACTGGAGAGAGTTGTCTCCCCCGCCCCCTCCTCCCCAGACCACAGCATCCATAGTCTCGCTTTGCCAGACCCTCCTCCAAAGCGCGCTGAAGGAGCATCCACAACAATGTTGCTAGACGCCCAGCAGAGTACCTAACTTTAGATGCTGGTTATTGACAGTCATAAAAGCCCATGCTCACATGGAGCTCTGTACCCAACTGGCAGACACACTTTTTGGGCTTAGAATAAGGGTAGGAACCGCTAAAAACACAACAACCTTACCGTCCTCTCCACCCAACAGACAGAAACACTTCGTAGGCTTAGAATTACGGTAGGAACCGCTAAAAATAACATTACCTTGCCATCCTCTCCACCCGACGGACAGACACTTCCTAGGCTTAGAATTTCGGTAGGAACCGCTAAAAATAATCGCCAAACACACTGCAAACACGCAATCGTCTCTTCCCGATTTACAGCACCCCTCTCTTGGCTTAAAATAACTCACCGTTGTTGGCTACGGCCAACAGGCTACATGTTGTAAACAGCCGTGGCCCGCTTGCCTGGTCCTCGGGTAACGTTAGCAGGGTTAGCATGGCAGCATTAGCCAGGACCAGTCGGGATCACTTTACTGGCTGGGTCTCAATTTGTTTTTGCAGTAACAAACTCGGGTACTTTAACTATATAATTCATAGTGAGTACACAAATGTTGAAATGACATAAAATGCCTGTCCCTTGTAGACGTAATAAATTAGCCTGAAGCTATAATGCTTACCTGTTCAGGAGGAAATCAGCCAACTCGGCGTCCTTTCATGCTCTAAGCTGTCTCCATCTTTCAAATACATCTCCAATATTTACCCGGGGTTTGTAACGTCTCTGGTCACGCAACTATTAGAAACATGCCGTTTTTTTTAAGTCGGGTAGAATTTCTCTCCGTTGATCCTGTTCGTTTGTTTGCTGCTTTCATGGCTGTACTAACGTTACAGCTGAAGCACACTGGGTTAACGTTTTTAGAGGTATATCTGGCAACCCAGCCTGGCTGTCAAACCGGGCAGTTGATAACAACACACAGGCCAAAACACAAACAGAAATTCCATCACGGAACGGAAATTTCAAAAGGAGAAAATACTGGCATTTGCATTGTTGTCAGAAAAGATAGTATTTCAACTTAGCATGTTTCCTTAATATCTGATGACGCATTGGGGTCATTTTTGGATTTATTACAGTAAATATATTACATATTGGACCTTTAAAAGCAAGAACATGAGAAATAAATATGTCATAAAGCACATAAAATACATTTACAAATACAATTAGAAATATAGGAAATAAGGAATAAAGGAAACATATCATAAAACAACAGTAATAAGAGCGAAAGTAGAAAATGAACACACATTAGGTAAAAGCCAGGCTTTGAGCTTCCTTTTAAAATGATCTACATTCTCTGATACCCTTGAGTCCTCCAATAAGTCGTTGCAAAGTCTGGGGCCCTAGGGGCTAAAAGCAGAATTATGAAAACATAATGGAAACCTTACTTACCTCTTCCAGTATAGGATATGTACTTTTAGAGGCTCTATTGTCTCTTTTTTGTTTCCGTTGAATCGTTGCCCTGCATACAGTATTGGTCTTGTGATTATGCAGGGACAAAGATGCATAAGGCTTGGCCATATGGTAGATGTCTCATCGTCATCCTGACGAAGAGAAGACGTAGGACTGGGCCACAGGGTCACTCTTTGACACCAACTACCGTGCACCATAAAGAGACAGCAATTAATATACGCACAGCCAGTCAACGGTAGCCTGCAAACTGTATAATAGGACTGTATGCGTTCAGTGTTCGGTCTGTTGTACCGTGAAAAATCTGTTACGTTTATGAAAATACAGCCACAGCTTTTTTCATGCTGACAATAAAATCTATCTTCCTACACAACATGTGTTAGGTCTCCAGTTGAAGTAAACAGGCAGCAATTCTGTATCTTGTTTCTTCTTTGTACGTCTGTGGGTGCAGGCAGGGAGGCGATGAGAGTTGATACTTACACCTCTGGCTTAACATGGTGGGTGGGAGCACAGCAGCTGGTTGACTTTTATTAAGACAGTGTGCATGTGAACGTGTGTTCACAAGTGCAGCATGCTTTTCAACCTGTTTACATGTCCATCCAGTTGGTCAATCTCATTGTATGAGTCTATGCACTGTTTTGAGGCAGACACAATTGATTGTTCTATCAATTAACACTAACTTCAGCTCCATGTTACATGACAGAAGAAAAAGTGATTTTCTGTGGTCAGTTAGGTGGTCATTTTGCTGAACATGAGAAAGAGCAAGATAGAGAAAGAGGAGGAAGAACTGGAAGAAAAGAGGGAGTATCCTGTCTATGTGAATCCACTTCAACTGGATTTAGCTCTATGAAGTGAGATAGATCAAATATTGAGTAAGTGAAAGAAGAGCATCAACACATCAAAGGCATGGATTGGGAGGCACAGGGAGAGATTAAAGGCAGCCTTGAAGAAGTGGGTGAAGGAGACCAAACTGTGGTGGTTGTATACGCTGGACGGGCCAGTCGATAGTCGACCCACTGCACTGCTCCTCCAAGTCGCTGATATCTGAGTACATAGCTCCTTTCTCCCTTCTCGGGCTGCCAGATCTTACGGACTCACACAATGACCGCGCAGGAAAAGGGTCATGAGAGCACAGGGAAGATGAACAGAAGATACTTATTATTCAAAGGATGAACACCTTCGAAATTCTCCATTGGAAGAAGTTCTCCAGGAGTCTCCACCACTTCTTTTATCTTCCTCCTCCCACCATGTCTTCCGACCTTACAACTATGTAAAGGTAAAGATAATAATATCTCAAAATATTGCATATTTCTCAAGACAGCCAAATAATTGAAGGAACAATAAAAAGGAGGACACAATAGTACATAAACAAAGTTGAGTGGAGACCCAAACCCCTGCTGATTCTGGCCCAATCAGCCTGCCCTGTTCTCGCCCAGCTTGTGTGTCTGCATGCCTGCCTGAGCTTGGCTAGGTTTGAAAAGTCAGGCTTGTGGGTGGATGCTACTCATAAATATGTATTTGGCTTAAGCCGTGTAGTCCCACTGCTCTCTGCTCTGCCTTGCTTGCCCAAACCTTATGCTCCTCTCACTCGTCAGTCCTTTAGAAGTTAGGGATGCAACATCCCGGGGCATATTCATGAAAAGCTGAAAAAAAGAATGACTGATGCAAGTTTTTTTCTGTTACAGGTTACCACTACAGGGGGATTTTACACTAGGCTAGCATAAGGGTGATTCAGGATTACGGAGATAAAAACCAGGTAAACGCTATCATTGTAGAAGCAAATTCTGATAATACAGTGAAACAGTCTAGCAGCTCTCACCACTTCTTCCGCTACACCATTTCCTTGGCAGTGAACCAACACTATCTATCTATCTATCTATCTATCTATCTATCTATCTATCTATCTATCTATCTATCTATCTATCTATCTATCTATCTATCATCCCCGAAGAAGATTCAGTGTTCACCTTGAAAATTTAGATGTGTCCGACTGAGCACATAATCCTGATCCTGAATTTTTGATTTAGGCTGCAGCTAGTGTTTTTCTGAGGGTGCACTCTTTCTGTATGCACTTCAAGTCAAAAGGCACAGAAGCTAAGACCTAAGATCTCTGCATGTACAATCTGCTGGGAATCTGTCATGTGACGATCCCTTTTTATCTACACAGTTGGTGTGTGTGTGTGTGTGTGTGTGTGTGTGTGTGTGTGTGTGTGTGTGTGTGTGTGTGTGTGTGTGTGTGTGTGTGTCAGTCTCATATAAGTATTGAATAACCATTTCCCTCCCATTCCTTTATCTTAGTGTTTCCTAGGTCACCCGTTTGCAATCAGCTTAGCGAGGACGTGCATATCCATATTCTGCAGTTAAAAGCCATGTCAGACCTCACTATAATTGATTTTCTCTTTGATTTTACAACTGTATTTGAAGCACTATCTTAATCAGAAGCTCCCTATTCTTAAGCCTTGTGCTGCTGCTGCTCCTTCCTTCCTTGCCTTTATTTATGCTTGTGACAGTTCCTGCCTTATAACACTATTATTAGGTTCAGAAGGAGAAAGTGCTTATGTTCTCTGACAATTCTCAGAAATTGTTAACATCCCCGAACAAACAAGACTTAATGCTTGCCTGAAAAACATAGCTTTAGACCTTGATCAAATAGGAAGCTTTGCTCTTGTCTGTTAGCATGGTTAGGAAGAGAGAGCCCAAAGGGCACCAATATGGTTGTTGTTTCTGTGGAACTACCTAATTCAAGTTAGATTTAAAATCTAAAATAATAACGTGGTGACAGAATATTGATTGATCTTCTTGTTCTTATGTAAAAGGGTTAGAATCCCATAGCTTGGATATGCTGCTGCTGCTGTTTCATTGTATGATTATAAAGCAATACGCAACCCAGCAAAAGGTAAACTATTTTTAAATTGTAGTGTAAAGTGGAGGAGTGCCCCAAAAAACAAAAGCAATAATTTATCCTCAACAAAATGTTCTGCTTTTATTACTTGATTGTTATTATTTATTCTGTTATTTGGTGTATGAACCCCCAATAAAGAAGTCATCAATTCAAATTCATCATTGTGTGTGTGTGTGTGTGTGTGTGTGTGTGTGTGTGTGTGTGTGTGTGTGTGTGTGTGTGTGTGTGTGTGTGTGTGTGTGTGTGTGTGTGTGTGTGTGTGTGTGTGAGCTAGAAAGGGAATCATTATCCACATGATAGAGAGACTTGGTAAGTCATTGTTCGTTATTTTTGTCTTCTCGCATGTCAACCATGTCCCACTTTTGAAACAAATGTATCATTATGTTCTATGCCTTTTTTTCAATGTGGAATGATTCTCAAGCTGGGCCAAATTATTAAATATAAATGGGATGTCAACTATCTGTCAAAACACAACAAAAACATCATGCAACATGGAATTTTGCTCAAGTAAGGGTTCCTTGTGAAGGCTTGTCAGAGGAGAAGTTAGCATAGTTTGTATGTTATCTGAATTGTTGTGGAGAGGATAGAAGAATGACAGTCTCCCGGCTGCGGGCCAAATCGAACCTTTCAATCTTTGCTCTGCAGGGACTGACCACTCCACTCTGCCAGCCAAATACTGCAGTCCGAATGCTGCAGTAACCTTGACAGGAGCTGACCTCTGCAATTATAATCCTTATTTCCTGATGTATTGGTACTCTTTTTTGCTGATTTCATGCTGTAGAGTGAAAAAGTGACCCAGCTTTAACAAGTGTCGTCACCAGGCCTCACTCCTTATTTCCATCCCCAACCCTGCTTCTTTCCTTAGCTTCATGATAAGCCCCTGTTTTCTATTCTGGTCTTACCTATGTACTTGTATAACCCCTATTCACATCACAAACTACAGTATATCCCACTCCCAATCTCCAATCCCTTTCCTCTTCTTACCCTGAGGCCCATCCTCTCCAGGCCCAGCCCAGTGTAAACTCCTGCCTACAGTAGCCTGTCCACCCTGTGCCCTGGCTGTCAGCTTTCCAGGCAGGCTGCGTTGACAAGGGGAGGCCACTAGGGCTGTCTGTCATGGGGTTATTCTCAGGGCGGAGACGGTTCAGCTGATTCGCTGACACCGGCTGGCGTGTGCGGGGGCTGGAAGGGCGGGCATTTGGCGGGGATTTGCAACGTACGTGTATGTGTGTGAGTGTGTATGTGTGTGCATTTGGCGGGGAGCTACCAGGGGTTAGCCTTGCCAGATGACAGGTATGAGGGAGGCGGGGAGAGAGACTCGGGAGGCAAAAAGAAAGAAACACAGGGCTGGCTTTATCAACACACCTACACACAACACATAGACATGCTCACACATACATGGCCAGTTGAAGGACAATGACTAGGGTTCTACCTCAGAAACACAGCTGGGAATAAATGCCCTCAAGAGAGTTGTGATTTAATCAGAGAGCAACAAGTACAAACACAGAAAGAAAGGTGCAAACCAATTCAAGAGCAAGTTTTACTTTTCTCAGTCCCTCCAGAAAAACGTGATTATGCGATTGCATAATTCAATGCATAATCAGCCAAAGTCCGCATATTAATGCAGGGCTGCATTTTTTCAAATACGCCGCACTTTCGGCGCATAAATTGCCAATTTCTACGCAAAATATGCGGGGCTTGCATGATTTCATAATCCCTGCATTTTTGTTGCAAAAAAGTCACATATATCTTAGCAGAAAGTTGAAAAATGTTGCATTTACTTCACACAAGAGCAGCCATTTTCCCCTGTTGCCATGGGAACGTTATGAAGTGACGTAGTTACGCGACGTGAACATCATCGAAAAGCTGCAAACCCTGTGATGAAGCCATGATGAAACGTGTTGCAAATGTTTTTGCAAGTTCCCGCAATTTCATCGCATAAAATTGCATAAATATCCTGCATATTCCATCGCATTTTTTAAGAAAATGTGCCGCATAATCAAGGATTTCTGCCGACAACAATCACAAAAAAACTCCGCATTTTTCTGGAAGGACTGTTTTCTAAGGGTTCTGTCCCTGCCACCTACAGCACCAGCTAACACTATAATCTGCAAGTATTTCTGTTTTTGTTACAAGCAGCCATTGCTGTTATTATTTGCTGCACTACTTAGAGATCCAACACTGTCACATCTTCGAATATTGTGTTGATATGTGAGTCTTGGTAGCCGGCATTTTATTTTTGTTTTGTTCAGCCACAATGGCTGTTTCTGGTCATGCCGTAAACGAAGTCAAGCCATAACGTCTCTGTTTTCTAATGCATTCAGTAAATCCAGCAAATTGCCTTAAACGTATATGTACCTGATACGGATGTTGTACGTATATTGTAATAGCGGCAACACCTTACAACATAAAACCTTAGCTATCTTAATGGTAAGGGACCACTAGAGGTTGGCTATGGTCATTTTTGCAGCAACATTGTTGATTGGTTTGGAGAAGGTTGACATAAGTGTAACTGATGTGAGGATAAGACTGTAATGGATCCATTTTCTTTTAACTTTATCTGTGACAAAGACTCATGTGTACACTTAAAATAACTCTTGCGTGCCTACGTACAATGTGTATGTGCTTTTGTGCATCTGACTATTGGTCTATATGATCCAAATTCCATCCCAGAACAGTCAGAAAGAACCTTACACCCTGCAGTCTTGTCAGTTACAGTGGGGCAAAAAAAGTATTTAGTCAGCCACCAATTGTGCAAGTTCTCCCACTTAAAATAGATGAGAGAGGCCTGTAATTTTCATAATAGGTGCACTTCAACTATGAGAGACAAAATGAGAAAAGAAAATCCAGAAAATCACATTGTAGGATTTTTAATGAATTTATTTGGAAATTCCTCATGAAAATAAGTATTTGGTCACCTATAAACAAGCAAGATTTCTGGCTCTCACAGACCTGTAACTTCTTCTTTAAGAGGATCCTCTGTCCTCCACTCGTTACCTGTATTAATGGCACCTGTTTGAACTTGTTATGAGTATAAAAGACACCTGTCCACAACCTCAAACAGTCACACTCCAAACTCCACTATAGCCAAGACCAAAGAGCTGTCAAAGGACACCAGAAACAAAATTGTAGACCTGCATCAGGCTGGGAAGACTGAATCTGCAATAGGTAAGCAGCTTGGTGTGAAGAAATCAACTGTGGGAGAAATTATAAGAAAATGGAAGACATACAAGACCACTAATAATCTCCCTCGATCCAGGGCTCCACGCAAGATCTCACCCTGTGGGGTCAAAATTATCACAAGAACGGTGAGAAAAAATCCCAGAACCACACGGGGGGGACCTAGTGAATGACCTGCAGAGAGCTGGGACCAAAGTAACAAAGGCTACCATCAGTAACACACTACGCCGCCAGGGACTCAAATCCTGCAGTGCCAGACGTGTCCCCCTGCTAAAGCCAGTACATGTCCAGGCCCGTCTGGAGTTTGCTAGAGAGCATTTGGATGATCCAGAAGAGGATTGGGAGAATGTCATATGGTCAGATGAAACCAAAATAGAACTTTTTGGTAAAAACTCAACTCGTTGTGTTTGGAGGGGAAAGAATGCTGAGTTGCATCCAAAGAACACCATACCTACTGTGAAGCATGGGGGTGGAAACATCATGCTTTGGGGCTGTTTTTCTGCAAAGGGACCAGGACGACAGATCCATGTAAAGGAAAGAATGAATGGGGCCATGTATCGTGAGATTTTGAGTGAAAACCTCCTTCCATCAACAAGGGCATTGAAGATGAAACGTGGCTGGGTCTTTCAGCATGACAATGATCCCAAACACACCGCCCGGGCAACGAAGGAGTGGCTTCGCAAGAAGCATTTCAAGGTCCTGGAGTGGCCTAGCCAGTCTCCAGATCTCAACCCCATAGAAAATCTTTAGAGGGAGTCTTTGGAAGGCTGTGTTGCCCAGCGACAGCCCCAAAACATCACTGCTCTAGAGGAGATGTGCATGGATGAATGGGCCAAAATAGCAGCATCAGTGTGTGAAAACCTTGTGAAGACTTACTGAAAACGTTTGACCTCCGTCATTGCCAACAAAGGGTATATAACAAAGTATTGAGATGAACTTTTGTTATTGACCAAATACTTATTTTCCACCATAATTTGCAAATAAATTCATTAAAAATCCTACAATGTGATTTTCTGGATTATTTTTTTTTTTATTACTTTTATTTTTTTTATTTATTACTTATTACTTTATTACTTACTTATTAATTACAGGCCTCTCTCATCTTTTTAAGTGGGAGAACTTGCACAATTGGTGGCTGACTAAATACTTTTTTGCCCCACTGTATCTGAGAATCTAAGGACTGACATTCAAGCTATACAGTGTCTGTGTTGTCTTGGAAGGTCCCAGGCTTCGACGTCCTCCACTGTTTCTTCAGGAATCTGATGCCCCTGTTTAGATTGCTCTCCTCTGGGGTATGTGTGGCCTGTTGGAGCAATAAGACATTAGGACAGTATCAGGTGTATCAGTGCGGCTGATCAACTGTGCAAAAAATATGTGAGTCACTTTTCAAATGTTGCTTGAAATACAACAGGTTTACTGTAACTATATATGTGTATAAATCTACTGAATATGCATTATGTGTGTGTGTGTGTGTGTGTGTGTGTGTGTGTGTGTGTGTGTGTGTGTGTGTGCGTGAGGTGGGGATAATCCCTTGATCTCATCAGAAGGTCCCAGCAACATGCCAATGCTGACTTTGGCCACAGGAGCCAGGATGGCCCAGGCGCCAAGGCAGCCCTGTTCCACTCATGTGGTGCCAGCACCGAGGGCCTTAAACAAACAGGGTCAGATCACAAAGAAAAAGGGGTGACATGGACCTACTGGAATCTCAGTCAAGTCTTCAGATTTGCTTTATTCATAAATCTTTTAGTCTCTCTGCACACAGGCATATTCATAGCAGCTGGGATATGTAACATATTTGTTTTATCTAAGTACTAACACTGCTTTGTTTGCTTTTTTACAACTTAAAAGTGGCCCTGAGTGTCTTTCTAGTTATCACTTCTTATTAAAAATATATAGAAAAGAGTTGCTGTATTTGAAACATTACATTAACACTGTTTGTCTTTGAAATTACAATATACCTTGGCATTCTTTGATGATTTCTTAGCTCATATATATATATATTTATATATACATAAATAAAACTATTACTGAGAAAGAGATTACTCGATAATGTCGTCTCTGCTCTTACCTTGGACCTCAATTATCATCTTGAGAGTTTCTCAGTCTTACATTAGATAAATGGCACTTGACTCTTTTCTGTTTCCTATAATAGAAGCAGCATCCTGACACTGCAAATGAGATAGAGTTCAGACATTAGTATTCTGTTAATTTGACCCTAGGCGCCTCTATGCAATCAGATCTGAAGCCAAAGCACTTAGCCTATGCTAAGGATTAATGACGGCTATCTAAAACAATTTGGGAGCCAATCAGTTGAACTGAGGAGGGTAAATCTAATATGATAATTTATCTGCATCAACGCGACTGGCCTGGCAGGGAGGAGTATGCTAATTGCACGACCCTTACCTAGTGACTGGATGCACACAGCTGGGTGTGCTGGCTCTAGCTCTGCTATTAGGGAACTTTGAGGGACTTTGGAGTTTGCTGAAGCGAGTTCTCCTTGGAGGGTGATGGGAAGTGAACCCCGCCGCTTCACACTGAGCTCAGCCCTGCTCCCCTCAACCCCTCCATTTCAATTTCCATAATGTGCCCGCCTCCAATGACATGACAGCAAGGCGCAAATAAGTGTCTATATTGGTATCAGATGGAGATGTAGAGGATAGAGGTTTTAATATGGTTGGAAGGCCTCCCCAAGGGACCATTTTTGCCACTAGAGAACATCAGTTACACAGTTACAACAATAGTCTCTTAATTGATTCGTTTAATTAGCCGGAGATGGAGCTAGTGCTACAGCCTGTCATCCTGTATCATAGTGGGTCTCCTCGGCAGCCTGCATGGCCAGCCTCTTACCCCACACCAGTCAGACTTCCATTAACGTGTAATTATATGTAAATGCAAACTACATAAAACCCCTTCATAAATTGACCACTGTAACACAAGTAAAATCCTGGCTTTCAGTGCCTTGTTTTTTTTCTTCTCTATTTTTACTAATGAAAAGAGAGCAAAAGAGCATTTTGAAAACACAGTGGACAGACGTTTTTATACTTTGCACATAATAAAATAAAATCTTTTGCTCTACTTGTGAAAGACAAGAAAAAATCTGTGCTTTTGATGGAGAGGTAGTCTCGCATTACCAGACCTTTCTCCAAAGCACTCCGGAGGAAGGTCTGGCTAGTCCACACAGCATTCTGGGATGGGAGAAAAACGTGCTCTGGAACGTGCCGGACACAATGATAAATCGACCGGAGTTTAGAATGCCAACATAAAGTAAGTGGAAGGTGATGGACATCCGGCCAAAAATGAGGGATGTCCGGTGGAATTTCCGGCGGCATCTGAACAATCCCTGAAATGAAACGTCGTCAATATAGACTAATGGAGAAGTAACTCTGTAAATCAGTTGTCCGCTTTGTATTAGAGAGAGTAAGTGCACTTGGGTGAGTTGGGGGTTGTAAAGGAGAGTGGGGATCAGGGGGCCTGTATGGGGGTATGTAAGAGTTTCTATTTAAACTGATGCCTCTTAACAAAAACTGCCCCCCTTCCAAATCCCATGCACCCACTCCCCCTTCCCTTGCCTTGCTGTTTACCACAGGCCCAACTTCACAAGCCCTCTTGCTATGAAGTTGGAGCCACAGAGCTAAGAGCAGGGGAGTGATTACAACTTCCTTCAGTGTGAATGGTGCAGATGTCGGCCTGGCCTCAGTGAAGCAGAACAATGCCCTCAAAGGCGTCTGGACACAATGGGCCTTTCTCCTCTGCCGGAGATGTCTCTCTATAGCAGCTTGCAGCGTGGGGATGCTAAGCAGGTGGCACACAGAGACGGCCCTGGCCCTTTCAAGTTCCCTCGGCTGAAAAGCATCAGCGTGTACATGTGTGGAGGAGTTGCAGTGGATTGCTTCTGTGGTCAGTCTGGGCATTAGCGTCTGGAGGTGTCATTTAGCTGTGGATTAGCCAGGCTGCCTGTTCACTGGGGATTTTCCCCCATTGATGGGCCACTGAGAGAAGCTGGGATTGATGCTCTCTGGCGTCTTTCTCTCTGATCTGCCACGGCTTGGTCGAAGATAGAGAGCGCTTTCACTCTCATATGAGGAAGTTACAAAGCCCATCATCCCCTCCAATCCCTATTCTTATATTTATGTCACTCTTTGTGTATTTCTGCCACAAATGATTATGATTTATGCAATATGTTTTTAACTATATTAACCAGCAATTGTGACTAATATTCCTATTACAACCAATATATATATATATATATATATATATATATATATATATATATATATATATATATATATATATATATGGCTTCTGCTGGATTGTGTTTATCATTCTACATGTTTGTATACTAAAATGGAAGCACCCTACACTTATAGATTTGCAGATTTAATTATGACAGCACGAGCATCCTACTGTGTGTTTAACACAAAGAGTCCCTCTCTATGGAGCTGAATAATTTGTTTTCCACTTCCCCAACTGTGTGGCATTACTGTGGGCCCAGTCACCGCCCAGTGGAGAGCAGTGGGGACCAAATGAAGAAGAGTCACCTGGCGTCTCCTTCCAAGGTCTCGCAGAGTTAACATGTAATGAATAAATTAATATCTAATGAAGGAGAGGGCCACGATTACGCTCACCCTGCACTCATGCCATCAGGGAAGATAGAGGTTGAAGACACTAAATACTGCAGTGGATGCTGTGAATTGACAAACAACATCAAAAGACAGAAAGAGTGGTGCTAAATACTTTGCGTGCTGTCCTACTGTGATCATTTGAGCAGAAGTTAATGTCATCTGTACTTTCGTTCTTTTGTCTTATTTGTGTTTTCATCTAGTGAGGTTCACGCTGGAATGGTGCTTTCATCACAGTGTGGGCTGATTAGAGATTTTTTACTCTTGTAAGTAGTGTTTTTCTTCCAAAATTAATTGTTTTAGAATAGTGAGCACTGATTTCTATCACATTTTTGGTTGTGTTGTGTCTTTCAGACAGCAAAAAGCCTTGTATTAATTTTGGCAATCCAGAGGCCTGCCTCTAAATGATAAACATTCACACATCATGTTTCAAACAATTTCCACCTTCTTGCTGTTTTCTGCCCTATGCAATTAACTACTACTAACGATCTCAACATCCATTTGTGTTACAGGCATGTGTCTGGTGTATGATGCTGGCAAAAGAATATGCCTATAGATTTATCTTTCTTGTATCTTTTGTCATTGAGGGATTTAATGCGTCATTGGCACACGTGCAAGCAGAGTCCTGCTGGGCTGTTGCTAATGTCGAGGCCCCCTTGTGAGAGTACATTATCTCTGAGCTGTCCTATTATTCTGGAACAGTATTGACTTCTAATGTGCCTATCTACACGTCCCCGGTTATCTAGCTTCATTATTAGACAAACTAACAATCCACTATACTCATCTCTTTTCATTATTCCAAGCAATACTCCATTAGTTTATGTTATCTTGTTTAGCTCTCTTCATTTACATGAATGGCAATTTCCTGTCCAACAAGTACTGACATAAAATGAATCTGCACAAAGGCCATGTGTCATGTGATAAGAGATGTTCTCCATTGTTTGGATGCATTGTTAGAAAAACAATGAGGCCCAGTTTTGAGAATAGGAGACACAAACACAAAACAAAACTGTTTCAGTTCACAAAACAGCTCCAAATCACATAATGGTGCCTCAAGAAGACAATGCTGTGATAAAAAATTCCTCAGTTAAGAATGCTATAAAGAAAAATATTTTCAACATTGGAAATATAAAATGAGAAATGATTTAAGGCAGTCTGTTTATTGTTCCATATCTTGCCCAACATCAGGACATAGATTTCTTTGCACATAGCACCTACTGTCATACACGTTGGATTATAACAAAAAGCATTGAGTAAAATATTTACCATCTTGGAAGAATAGTTACTGTAATAAGGTGAAAGATTTATCTTCTATACATTTCCCATCTTACAGCAAATTTGCACAGACTTTCCTATTCTCCCTGTTTCCATTTTTTGACAGACACCAGGTAACTGGTCTAGTGTGTCCCTTTATATGTGACTTCATATGGAGTCAAAGGTCTGTCTGTATATTATCACGCAGTGAATGAGCCGTAGCAGAACCAGATTTCACTTCATTCGAAACAAGATTGAAACTACTTTGTGCACTTGTGTTAAATGTTCTTCAAACTATGTTTCGTTGTGATACTTGTGTGGAAAATAACCATAAATCATAAAAAAAACTAATTTGATCATTGTATCACTGCATTCACAGTTTTAGAACACTATTGGCAGAAGTGCACATGAACAATGGAGGAAAACTAACTATATCAGTGAAAGTGGCTTCACAGTAACAAAGAAAAGGAAACTAATCATTTTGACTAATCAGTGTCTGTGTTGAATGTAAACAATGTAGTTGCCAGAGGTGACCTCTACCCTGAATCAAATGCAATATTTTTAGCTCTAGTGAGCATTAAGATTGTACTTTGATCCTGTGTCCGTGCACAGACAAAATCAGTGCTGATCTGCACATTAGGAGACTCCTCAGAGGAAATACCAGAGCTTTCTCTAGCCACAATACAATAAATGTTGCAAGATAAAGAGAGAAGGGGGAGAGGGTGAGGGCTTTGCCTAATGTAGTGGGTCATTTTTTATACAACCACAACAATATAAGCGAGTGATGACTGAGGCATCAAAAACTCTCACTGGCTATATTTAAATCAATGGCTACTATATGAACCCTGGGGTGCATTGTGCAAAAGCCTTTGCACTGGAAACACAGATGTTTGAGTCTTACAAAATTTCACAATTCGTTATTTCCTTTAGAGGTCTTGAAATGAGGCTTTTCTCTTGTTTTCTCTTTCCTTGTTCAATGCCAGTCACAAGTCCTTGGGTGATTGTGATCTGGCTGCAGGAATGGTATCACAGTGTTAGCTAATGATCATAAAGTGACAGACCAACCTATTTTCTTAGCTAGAACCTTGTCTTTATAATGTCTTTGTAAAGCCCAATGAAATCAAAACCAGGAGGAAGGGAAAGCTAACAAGAATAATTTGATTGGTAAACGGCTAAAACAGCATGTGACTGATGAACACAACGTAAATGATTAAAATGAAAGAACATTGAAATAAAACAAACAATAGTGGTCACCACTGGGAATTGTGAGAAACATAATAAAATAGAAAGTTAATTGAAATGTTATTATATTGATTACATTGTTTTTTTTTCACATAATATGATCAGAAATCTATTTCTGGATTATACTGGGCATCCTGAATTAACCCCTACAGAGAATAAATCAGATTCTATATCACACTGTCAATGTGTTTCTGCACCTCTGAAATGGTGCCTGTAATAAGGCAGATAGGGTTGTGCTATGACGCCACAGACTTATTCCAGAGAAGCAAGCCAAAAGGAACGATTTGTATGTGCAATTAGATTCCCTGATATTGAGTGTTAAAGTGAGCTTTCCTTCTCCACAGGAGTCAAGGGAAGCACATGTACTGTACCTCTATCTCAGATTACACAGATAATACGCGGTTACAACACTATTGGCAGCAGAGGTTAAAACATTTCTCTTTATATTTATATACATATTTTTGTACAGCATGCAACGTCGCCTCTATTACCTTCCCTGGGAGTATGACATATTTTATTGACGTGTATTGAAAGAAACACTTTACTTAGATTTTATTACATGTTAGGGCATATTCTGTCTAGAGTATATCCAATGTGTGGCTTCAGAGCCATTAATTATATAGAAATTATTGTTCAAAATTGGGCATGCAGTTTTTACTCCACCATTACTTCTAAAAGTAAAAAGTGATACAGTTTTACTTGTTTTTCTGCCTTTACCTGTTTTTCTTTGTGCAGAGTGGCAGGTGCATGTTCCCTCACCATAAATCTGAAGTATTTACAAGCAGAACCATCAGCACCACACCAAAAACAACAAAATATGTCACTGTTCTCCCTATTCTTGTGCCTTGTTTGTGCAATGACATCACTGACCGCTGACTGATTAATTACTCTAATGGTCCATTCTTAGGCAAGAGGGCATTGCAAGGTCGTGACCGTGAGGATAGAGGAAATGGTTGCAATGAGCAGGGGGTCATCCTTCTGCTGATTCTTTGGGACAACCACCCCTGCGTCACCTGTGACCAACTTACTGTCCATCTACCAGGCACTGCTCGCCCTGGTCCTCCTTTACCAACATGAGAACAGCCAGAGGTCCGGTCTCCTGTGCTCCACTAGACAACAGTGTGGCCCAGGAGAACAATAAAAGAGTGTCAGTTTCTACAGGAAAATAGAGACAAAGTGAAAGAGGAAACAATTCGTCCACAACAGGACACACGGCCTTGGAGGATAACCTGCCTTCAAAGATGCTGGGATGGCGTATCAGAATAGTTTAGAGGGGGCGCACTTCAAAAGGCTTGGTGCAGCTCCCGTACCGAGTCATTTTTCCTGCTATTCTTGTGGGTTGGTTTTGGGTATCTATAAGTAGCCTGCATCCTGTCCCTCTGTGGTCTCAGGTGGATAGGTTTTGTTTTTGTAGCTGCGGCGAAGCCTTTAATGGCTCTCTGTGCTTCCACTGCTTCTGTTGGCAGGTCTGATTGGCTTGTTAGCGATGTACATATATATTATACTAGAGAGCTGCCAAAGTCCTGTGTAACTCAGTGGTGTAGTGGGGGCCCCAAAGTTCTAATCAGGACAGATATATGTGTGTTATGTTAACTTTTATGCTGGCCAAAGTTAGACAGTCTAGCAATGCATACTTTTTTAAGACAAAACATATGCTACTGACCAGCAGGCAGCAAGGCATGAGGACAAGAAGCAATAACAACAACATAATACTACAAAATGCATACCATTTTGCGCGCCGTCATTAAATGTATATATAGGCTATATATATATATATATATATATTAGGGCTGTCAAAATAACGCTAGCTACCGAAATCTGATGCCACTGATATGTCTGCGCTTCTCTCTGCTGCTCTGAAACAGACGATACAGGAAACACAAACACCGCTGCACGTGACGCTAGTTAACACTACACTCGACAGCAGCTAACGTTAGCCTACCGCTAGCTAGTAGCTGGATTAAACACGGTTAAAATGCTGACAACTAACGCTAAACGGTGTAAAGTTTGACTGTGTTTTACTGTAGAGGATTCAACACCGGTATGTAATAATCTGCAGAACAAACAAGCCGTTCTTTAATGCCACCAACTTTTGTTTAGTACCCTTTTTTTTTTCTTTTCTTTTTTTACTTTCTTAAAAAGTATCGGTTCAGGCACCGATAATTATGTATGCGATTCATTTCGATTAATTAATCACAGAGTTTTTTAATCGATTGACAGCCCTAATATATATATATATATATATGCACACACACACACACACACACACATTCACAGTCTCTGTACCCAGTCCGGTTCTGGTGGTTGATTACAGTAACGCAGCTTTTTGTTGATTGGCTTTCATAACCGGCCGGATGGATGGCGCACTGCCATGAGTCCTTGAGGCAAATGTCTGATTACTCCACATTTTAATTGTGATATTTTGTGATTAAATTTTGAAACTGCAACGAAACTGTTCCAAATAGCAATGCAGACTCTGAACAAGGTTTGATTACCAGTCTGGGCTGCCCCTTTAATGAATTTTTTCGACGTACAATACTCAAGACAAGACTTTTTTGTCACTATTTTTGGCATACTATACAGATTTTTTTCGACATACTATACTATAAATTCCTTATCATTTTTTTCAACTTACCATACTATGACTTTTTATGACATACTATACTATTACTTGTAATCACTTTTTTCGACATGATATCCTCTACTTTTTATCACTTTTTTGACATACTATAATTACTTTTTTTGACATACTATACTATGAATTCTTTAGCGTTTTTTTTGGACATATCATACTATGACTTTTTACTGACATACTATACTATGACTTTTGTATCACTTTTTTGGAAATACAATACAATGATTTTTTTTGGACATACTATACTATGACTTTTTTTGTGGCACAGTGGCTCAGTGGTTAGCAGACTCTGACCCAGGCTCGATTCCCAGTCTAGACTGGTCATTTTCATGACTGTTTTTTTTCATACAATGCTTTGACTTTTTTAATAACTTTTTTGACATACTATACTATGATTTTTTTCAACATACACAACATGACAGCATGGTGGCCAATGGTTAGCACTGTTCCCTCACAGCAAGAAGGTACCAGATTCGAACCCTGGTCGTCCTAGTATTCTCTACTATTCTATTATTCTCTAAAAAGTGATGAAAATGTCATAATATAGCATGTCGAAAAAAAGTGATTAAACGGTCAAAGTGTAGTATGTCGAAAAAAGTCATGAAGCGGGCCAGCCCAGACATGGTATAGTATTTCGAAAAAAAGTGCTAAAGTTATGATATAGTATGTCAAAAAAGCTATAAAAAATTCATAGTATGTCGAAAAAAGTCATTGTATATAATGTTAAAAAAACAAAACATAGTATAGTATATCAAATAAAGTCATTGGAAGAAGTGATAAAAAAGTCATAGTATTTTAGTATTTTAGGGTTTAGGAAAAGAAGAACGGGACGGTTGGGTTTAGTAAAAGAAGAAAGCGACGGTTGGGTTTAGGACACGATCTCACGATCTCCGGTCTCCTGGGTGAAAGTCCTGTGTTGTTTGACCCATCCACCACTCCAACCAACCTCCCTATGCAGATTTCCGGGCTTTCATACAACTCACTACTGTAGTCGCTCTTAATGAATTGTGCTGTGATCACAAAAGATGCTTCCCATTGAAATACATTAGTTTAAAAACCGTGCTGACCATCACGAACAAAAGGAGATAAACGTGTCTGTGTACACAAATCAATAGATTCAATAACATGAACATTCCGCGAACTGCCGAAAAAAGTCACAAAAAGTCATAGTATAGTATGTCAAAAAAGTAATAAAACGTCATGGTATAGTCAGGGGAGCAAGGATTTGAGCCTTTCGCTTCAGACTTTTAGGCAACCGCCTCACTTGCTGAGCCACTTCTCTTGTTGAAAATGTTGTCCATATCCATTGAAAAAAGTTTTAAAAAGTCATAGTATGGTATGTCAAAAAAAAAGTCATAGTATAGTATGTTGAAAAGAATGTTTTTTTAAAAACACCATTTTATATATCAGACTTGATTTTGATTTTTAGACCTTAAGATTGTTTACCCCTCACAGGATTTGAGCCCACAACCTTGAATCTTCAGCCCTATCACCAGGAATTCATCACACTGAGCCATACATATATATAGACGTGTGCTGAATTGACGTTGAATTTATTGTTCAACATTACAGAGGACAGAAAATGGAAAAACTCTGGACACACAGCACAGGTTTGATCCTTCAACCTCTGATTATGTTATCTGTAAAGTCAATATCTTATCTTGGTGTGCTATAACTAAGGCTTAAAGTTTGCCATTTTGTTTGATTATTTGTTCTTCACACCACTGAGAGGAATACTTGGAAAATCTCAAGATCATATAGTTAGACATGAGAGCTTGATTTGAGCCTTTCACTTCAGACTTTTAGGCAACAGACAAGTGAGGCTGAGCCACTTCTCTTGACGAAAATGTGGTCCATATCTATTAAAAAAGTAGAGCTGAACATTTTGATATTTGAATGGTTTTTGTAGCTGAAAGTATGCAGAAGAAGTAAGCCACCGAAAATCGTACGGAAGAATTGGATAACAATACTGTGAATGCTGCGGAATCAGCATTCACACAATTACTATAGCCCATATGATCTGGATGTTAGCAGTTAGCAGTGCAGTGACAAACTTTATTTTCAGTCACAACGGTAATGCTTTTCAAGGCTGGTCATCAAATATGGTTGGTTTGGTGCTACTACTGCACATCTTGTGACAAACTACTAGACCACTATGGTGTAGGGCTACCTATGGTCACAGCAGGTATCAAATCCTTTATACCCTTTTTCTTCATTTGTTTGTTTTGCAGCCTAAATTTGCTTTTCACCAGTGTTTTTTTTAAAGTTTTGCTCTACAAGGACGTCACTTGAAATGCAATACAGTAATCTGAGCAGTAGCAGCAAATGAAAGTCAAAGGCCAATAACATTTTAATAAAGTGGATATTTGAGACTAGTGGTTTGTTGTCTTCAAATCCTCTTTGTCCCTATGTGAGACAGCATCTGTTCTACGTTTTCCTAAGTGTCACTGTATCTGCCTTATCCTCTGGAACCTCCTGGATAAATACAGGTTTGAAGACGTGCCAGTCTGCAACTTTAGTGGACCCTTCCCGACCGTCTGTCTGCCTCTGGCCTCTCCTCATGCTCTCCCCCTTTTAGAGCTTTTGTGTCCTTTTGAAACATCTCGTCCACGTTAGTCAGTGGTGGTCTGCTGGTTACCTCTGCTCCTCCCACAACACTCAGAGGCACACATGGCCCATTGTTTGGAGCACCAAGCCTGATTAGCGTGCACTCACCAATGGGGTTGGTAAGCAAGCCACTTAGTGGAGTAAATGACCTCTGTGGTGTAATTACATACAGTCTGTGGTAACCTGGTGGTCTAAACTCTGGCCAGAGCACCTCTGCTCCCCCTGGCCCACCTGCACCTTTGTTAGCCACTAAGGGAAGACAGGGCCACTAAAAAAGTTCATAGTCCCCCATGTTTGCGTCTCTGTCTTCCCTCAACCTCCCTATCCTCTTAATGGCTTTCAACTTTGTTTGGCTTTCCTCTCCAATGCCCAGAACTATAGGTCAGCCTCCCCATTAATTATAGCCTCTGGTGATTATGGGTTGAGAGGGAAAGTGGCGGAGTTTGCCTAGAGTGTGGCGGGTCCAAACAGGGCAGCTTTGACTGTTTATTTAACCATGTTAGTATCTCAGGTTAAATATGTTCATGCCATTGTTTCCTTGTGACCCATGACCATGACCTCTGCTGCCTGAAATTAATCAAGCCATCCATGTCTGAGGGTCCAAGGTTTTTTTTTTCCACTTCAAGTACCTTTTTTTTTGGCTTGTTTTAGTTTATGATTCAAGATGTGTTAAGGGTAATTGTATGTGTCATGACATAGTTATTAGCAATGTACAGTACCTGTTTTTTTTTAATTCTTTTTATTACCTTAGAGGAGACAAGCAGTGCCCACCTCAAAAAAACGGGACAGGACAGGACAGCACACCTGCAAACTCACACATGCTAACGGATGCAATCACAGTCTCATATCCTGATTGTGCAGTTGGTAGTGTGGACAATGAGGGCGGAGAGAGGGAAATGTGCAAGGCAGCTTTCCATTATGAGATAGTGTGTATTACTGTAATCCAGAGGGCCTCCTGCTCACTGTGGCGTGTGCCAGACTCCTGGGTGGGCAATCTCAGAGACAGTGGGGAGGCCCAGCTTATTTCTGGGCACATTTGGCATGGCCTATATGGCTGTTACAAGAACTAGAAGTGGAACAGAAGTCATAAAAATACGTTTTGATGTTTTAAGGGAAACTTTTTAAGTGCTAGAGGTGAAAGGTGTGCGTTTTCTCTTGTTTGCTTTAGATTTTGTGCTAAATGTGGAAAATGGGCAGGTTGTTTAACATGATGACACATAGTGGAATTATGATGTCTCTCTCTAAAATATTATAACTGTCAGAATATTATTTATATATTCTTCAACAATTTAAGGTTTGTGTCCTGCTTTTTTGTCAATATGTTTATTGCAGCACTGTGCAGTATGGTGAGCTTTTCCACCCTTTAAATGGCACGCATTAAGTGTGTTACTTTTGTTTTTGTTTTTTACGAATGGAAACAATAGTATGTAGCCTAAAACAAAACACAGGGACAAACTGTAGCGCTGCATATATGACAAGACTGATTGGGCCTTTGATACAGTTTGTAATTGGTCCTCAGTTCCTGTCACTTACTTTCTTGTGGTTCAGTTGTCAGAGACCTTCACAGTATAAAGCCCTTTGCTGCCCTGACGACCACTTGTTGGAAGCCTGCTGATCCTCCCCTGGGTCTGGAATGGCCTCAGGAGACTCTGAAAGCATGTCAATATTCTGACAGAAAGCTTATCCCCATGCTGATGGCACTAGGCTGGCACTGGAGCACTGCTCTCTGCTGAGACAGAAAGAGATGGTTGGTGTCCCACTGGAAATGTCTCATGCCTGTTAAGGTGTTTGCAGGAACATTGGCACAAATCTTTTTGAGGGCATTTGCAATAAAAACCCCAACATAACACATTCACACACAAACAAAGACACACAGATATTTTTTTTTTTTTATTGAAAGTACATTTAAATAATCAGATATTTTCACAATAATAGTTTTAACTAAGCTTGCATTATCTCTGGTGAAGAAACAATAAATATATTTTATTTATTATATTATGTCAGCTCAAACACATCATATTCATAAAGGGAAATCAATCATTACATAGTGAATATCTATATGTGTGTATCTACATATGCTTATCATATAAGGTCTATATAGAGATTCACACCCCACAGAGGGTGTGAATCTCACATCTCTGAGCCACTTCATTGCCATAGTTACTGAATCAACAATGACGATCGTCCCACGGTCATAACCTTGCGTGACCTGAGTTCAGGGGGAGGTTGTCTGGGGTTTCCTGCGCATAATAAGTGGGAAATCTTCACTTCCTGGACCTCCCAGTAACCCTACAAAGAGGGAGATTTACGAGGGCAACAAGGACTCCCCTGATTGGCTTTATGACAGGACTTCCACTCTGTTCTCTCTACTACTGTAATTTTGGGGTCCTCAACTCTAAAATGAGGCTGCACTGGAAGGCATAATGCTCAGAAAGTGGTTTCATACAGAAGTATAGAGCTGAGTTGCTGTGAGGGTTAATTAGTGGGGAAAAAGAATGGGTTAGGTAAGCAGTATAGCAGTATAATGTACATTGTCAGTGTCTGCAGCACTGTGCACATGTTGCTGCTTATGTAGTGGTGCACCATACCCATTTAAACTTGTAAACTAAAATATACTGTACTCACATGGATGAACAGCTGACTTTCACTCTAATAAACACATACTGTACACATACACACTCAGAGGCATGCACTTGCACTAGTGGAGACATACATGGGTCACCTGGCAGGTCATGCCCCCCCACTGGTCAGCCCTGCTGTAAGACTGCATTGATTATGTGCTTCTCTGCAAGCATGCAGTCAAGCATGTGCATTTTAGCATCGGCACATACTCTATGTGGACACAGGTTTTGAGATCTGTGTGTGTGTCTGTGATTGTGTTTCTGTGTTGTACTGTACTTGCATGTCCATGGACCAAAGTCATCATGCTAACATTTTCAGGAGGCTTGACAGAATCATCATGAAGAAGTAAGGCAGCTCTTGTTTTGCTGTTCACTTTAGATTTTCACATACAGTAAGGATTATCTTAAACCATCAGAATCTTTATTGACCCTGGCCAAAGATCTACCGCCAACAAAGGAAGACTGATGCCTCATGTTTTGCATCAAAAGTAGTACTAGAACACATCACAAAGAGTAGGTGACAGCCAGCTGACCCTTAACATGCACATATGATCTGCACCAGCATGTGTGAATTAATCAGTTAATAGTATGTATTGTATTTCTTTATTCAAAAATGCCATAGAAAAACAACAGTATACTAGCCAGCATATTTATGCCACTATGAACCTCATTAAGAGTCTTGTCATGCCTGGAATACAAATTAAGAACATGTCTGCTGAAAAATTGCAACATGAACTGCAACATTTTGCTTTGCTTTGTTTTGTACTGGTGTTGACAGCTCACTGGCTTTTGCTTGTGCTAGTAAAAAATGAAATGTTTGAGGCACAAAATAAGGATAAACCACATTAAATAAGTGAAATCATTAATTTCCTATAAGATGAGGTTAGAAAGCCTTCTCACCAACCAGTGGCCAGCACCTAAACAGCAGCTGAGAAGACATGACTAGTGCCAATGGTGTTGGACACACCACAAAAATTAAGGGCAATTGTCCATAGTCCATATTGTCCATAGACATCCAATGCCAGGCTAACAGCACCTAACGGACAACTGCCGGCTTGTCTCAGTGGACTTGTGTCAGTGGCTAAGCAAGTGAGGGGGGTAAGAGGGAGATGACAGTGATCAATTATGTGAGAGCCACAGTTGTACCAAATGTAATGTAATGTTGGTGTATTATAATGGACCATCAGATCTTATCTTAAATGCCTCTTATCTCATTTGTCTTTGTACAGTGATGGAGGCCTATGCAGGCCGCAAGTGACCCACAAGTGCTTTAAATGAATACGGTCTGCTAATAGCTGTGAGAAGACACCCCAGGGGCAACCATGAAATATGTGCAAGGACCCATGACCACTGAGATAACAGCCTTTACCCCAGACCATGGATTCTCCCTGTCCACTCTTTCCTCCACTCCCACCCAGGTTTGGAGTGGCTCATGTCTTGGACAGATGGTAAGATGAGGCCACTGTATCTCCTGGCAGATCAGGGGGAAGGACAATACTTCATGGGTGATATAAGGACTAACAACGTTTGTCATTCCACTAGTTTAATAGCTGTTTTCTTATGATTAGACTCCTGTGGATCAGGATAATAATCAGGCACAGTGCATGGCTGCCAACATGCATGTGTATATGTCTGTATATGTTCATGCATTTGGATACTGCAGTTGTTTGTGCATGTCTACATTATGTATATAAGCTGGAAGACCATGCATCTGCTCACAGTATGGTCTTTTTTATTTGTAGTACAAGAAACAAAACATCTTTCTTGACCATGCAGGTTTAGAGTCAAGGCATTAAATACTGGCCACAGTAGATGAGTGTTGGCTATTTCCTAGCAGGGAGTTTTGTGTGTAGGAGTTTTTTGTGTTCATGTGTCGAACCACAATCAGGGCAGGGAAAGAAGAGAAAAGGGGGGCAGCTCTAATTAAAGCCAAAGGAAGAGTGTCATCTGCTGCGAACTCACAACTAGGGGCCACAGCAAATCAATGGACAGCCTGTACTGCCATCATCATCAACAGCTCCCGATCATAGCAATTGGAGGGGAACAAAAAGGAATGAGAAAGACTCTACCAGGATGCTTCTACCACCTGTGCAGAGCAAGAGAAAGCAGGGGAGAGGGAGAGAAACACAGACACAAACAGACAGAGAGAACAAGATTGTGACGCCATGGTTCAAACACTGGAGATTTATCGTTAGTTTAAGGCAGACAATTTTGTCATCATCACCAGGGACATCTATTTTGATAAACAAAGGTGCAACTGTATGAAGATTGGCTGTGAAGAGAATGATCTAATGACCCTTTAAAAAAATATAGATTTTTTGGCTTTTGCAAGAGGATCAAACAGTGAGTGCCAATGGTAAATGTTCCTGGCAATATAAAAAGTGTTCCCCAAGAGATTTAGACTATTGCACCCTGTAAGCGGTATCAGTACTCTCCTGTCTACATGAACTGTGCCTCTTGGCCAGCAAGCCAAGGGAGCATTGGATCAGATTCTTACGCAAACACAAGCACATCAACGGCATGTTCTCATGGCATTAGCATTCCAAATGTTTTTCAAGACGAATGTGAATGTGACTATTTTTGTCTCATAACCCTCTCTCTCAGTTAACTCGTTTTAAATAAATGAATTCTGACAAGGGGAATCTGCATACAAAAACACAGCGGGTTTAGAGGCAGCGGCTGGTCCACTGGTGAGGGCCTCTGAAGCTCTCTCTGAATCTCTTCATTCACTGCCCGCACCTTATGGACTTATGATTCTTTAAATAGCCGCCTCTGTTTATCCCCGTTTTACATTGGAAGCTAGTGAGGCAGTTGGGCATACAGCCACACATTAAATTCTCTGTGCTTCTGGCTGGCACCTGCACATCCTTTAACCGGTTAAATATCACACAGAAACTCTGGAAATTCTTGAATTTTGAAGTTCTGAAAAGTTTGCAGTACAGATTAGTGAAGAAAGACATTGAAAGGAGCGTATTAATTTACCGTGTCCACAAGAAGATTCTCCTGATAAGAGCTATCAGCAACTTTTTACTTACATCAGTGGGTCAATGAGCAAAAATCTAGGCCCGGTATATGCAGTATCAGTGGACCCCCTTCCCCTCATAATGCATCCCTTTTCATGAATGTACAAATAACTAAATCACCAACTTAACATATGCAGCTGTTGTAGTTAGGTTCATTAGTAATTAAGTACTTATAAAACATTTAAGCAAATATTTCTTAAAATCTATACAGTATGTATGCGTCAACAAGTCCTCCAAACCATGCGACCACATAGGTTGTTTGTTCCCATATTACCCATAGGTGTGTTTCATAAATAAGCGCCACTAGCGGTGGCAGGAAATACCACCCACAGGAGCGTTTTCTGTCCTCTACCTAAACGTCACAGTCATGGTTTTTAACAGGACATTAACAGTCACAGTTTGGTTACCGTGAGGCAGCAAAATTACTTAGGCTTTGAAAGAGATTGTGGTTTGGATTGAAATCAGTGCATTTGTTAAGTTACATCACTTCCATGCGTTCAGGCATGATATTGCACGTGACAGAGAATATGGTGTAGTTCCGTTTTCTCCGTTAAGTTAAAATTACTTGCCGTTTACTTTTATTTACGGGACACGAACACCAGTGTCCTGGGTAAAAAGTCCTGTGTTTGTTTGATTGTAGAAACAAAAATTCCCTTGTGGTTATGTAGGTCTTTATTTTGCCTTATTGGTGATAGACCTGCTTCTGATCCACTCTCTGCAGCTATTTTCCAAGCTTTTAATTCCAGGCCTCTTAAGGGTCCTGGGCAATTTTGCAAATGGCTGCGCCCACACAAGGTAATATACATTTGAATTACTTGTCTAGCTTTTTTTATTGTCTTTTTATATATATATATATATATATATATATATATATATATATATATATATATATATATATATATATATATATGTATAAATCACGCTGAATTACAAAGACACAGCAACTTTGAAAATGAAAAACCGGCTAAATCTATTTAGCTGTCAGTCATCAAGTGTTCAGTGTTCACCCGACCTCTTGAATGCCAAGCACATTGTGTACTTTACTTTCCATGACAGAAATACAACCTCACAAGTTCCATTTGAAGGCAGAATTATATGTTACACTGTTGCTAACAGGAGAAAATTTGACAGGCTGGTAATTGCATGCATTAAACTCATCTGTTCAAAAGTGCACATGAGCAAGGCACTGACTGTCAATTATTCCAGGACTCCTGTAATGTAATTGAAACTGAGCACAGCCTTTCTGAATCTTACAGTATTTAATATATGAATGATATGTTGTAAGTGTTTTATTCATTTAGCAAAGACAAGGTCCAGATTATCATATTATAAAAGTCGCTTTGTCTACAATTATTTGTTGTCTGCTGCAAAATATGAAGTCAAACCTACCTATATGCTTTTTTTCATTCTGCATTTCCTTACATTAGGAGATGGTACTGCTATTGGCACTCCACTCATCATCCCATATGGTACTGGTGGGCATATAGAGAAGACATTCAAAGCAGTGCCATCTCCATATGTTCACTACGATAATCTTTTATTCGCCATCCCTAACTCTGGTTCACTCCCTTCCTCGCCTGTGGCAACAATTTTATTTCTGCATCAATTAGCACAGTGATTAATACAACAAGCAAACAGTTTAGAGGTAATGGCACACAATTAACATCTTTCCCCATCATAAAGGGTATGCTAAGCACTCACACCACCATTTTCTCTGCCTGGAATAGAGAGACGTGTTTAGTCCTTAATTCAAATGCTCTGGGATGGGAGTGGAGTGGGCTTGGCTTTGTACTATGCCATCACCACATTAATCTAATTATAGATAGCTGAAAATGAGACTTGCAAATCAGGACTGTGTGTGACACCCCTACCCCCACCCCACACACACACAACCACACATACTCACATTGTCCCCTAAATAGGAGTGAATGAGAATGCCTTTGCTTTTCAATGCACTGCCACCATGCTAGTGCCAACCCACTCTTCAAATGCCAACGTCGCTGGTGAAAAGGCACCATTCACTTGCTTTGTATCCAAACTTGTTACTGACTTACTTTTACCTCCTACCCCCGTCTCTTTTCTCTCTTCCTGTTTTCTAATTACAAACCCATTGGCACGCGTAGGGTGTGCATGGATAAATAGAGCTGTAGGGGCCTGTCATGTGTGTAGTAGTGGAGAGAGGTCCTTGCAGCGCTGAGGGATGAGATGATTTGTTGTGATTGACAGCTACCTTGAGACTGGCCTGATGGAGTTGTCAAAGCTGTATGCTAACAGCCTGTTTCCTTACCACTGCAGATGTACTCTGTTCCGCTGTACTGCACACACACACACACACACACACACACACACACACACATGCACATCATTTTCTAGCATAAGGCACATCATGGGAAGTCAAATATTTATTAGAACAATGGTTTTTAAATGCAACATGAGAAGAGAATGTCAGATTTCAAATCGAATTTTGCTTTCGGGGTTATCCTAGTATAAACAAGCATTTGTACTGACAGCTTCACACTGCCACCTCTTCCATATCACAGTCTTGTTTTTTCTGCAAAGCGAAGACAGAGCTGTATTTGAGGGTGCTGTCTTGGGCTAACACCGGGTGTGTGAATACAATGGCAATCCTACATCTGGGAACTCAGTGGGAAAACTATCCCATTTCTCACTTGTGCTGTTAGGAGAGGGTGTTCATTTTTACAAGGTAGATAGTGTTACTACAAAATGAAGTTGTGCAAAATTCCCTGTGAAAATCTGGTTATGAGCGTTGGCTATGATTTTGACTGGTACTATTCATCAAATGGGTCCACTGAGAGTCAGCAGAGCATGTTTGTTTATAGTGGGATCCCTTCCCACCCTGAGAGCAGGAGACTTTAAAGAGAATTATAGTTACGTATTTGCCGTATTTGCGAAATTTAATTTAATGTAGACTTTTTTTATTATTTGATTGCACTAGAATGTGTGTTCATCACATGTTAACAGATTTATGTTCATACATGAAGATATATAGTTTACCTCAGGGATAACTTTAAACTTCAGGGCTTTGTAGCAAAAGGAAAGGTGTGTCACGGCTCAGAGGCTCTTGTTCTGTAATAGGGCCTCAGCTTTAGCGGGGTATAGAATGGCCAGCTTCACTCTGCACTTGGTCACCAGATTTCTCCTCTGGCCCCCAAATCTTTTTTCCTTTTCTTTCTCATTTTCCCTTACGCCTCGCTCTACTTGTAGTTTTTCATCTCAGGAACAAAAGCTAAGTGTTTAACTGTGAGCCAGATCAAGGGCCTGCTTCTTCCTCCCAGGAAAAGGTGGAATAACAAACATGGCCGACGTTGAAATCAGCCATACCTTCTGTTGGCTCCAACTCCCACATCTGTTCCGCACCTCTCTCCGTCTCCCACACAGCTGCTGCCGCTCCCATCGCCTGCAAGTCCCCTGGGAAGCAGCTGACTGGCACCCGGACTGCCAACCAGATGATGGATCCTACCAGGAGAATCAGACATGACAGGGGAGGTAAGGCTGCAGGACTGGCCACCACTGAACCTGAGGACGAGGGGCAAATGCGGTCAGCTGCCTCTCAGCTCTGTGTGTGTGTGTGTGTGTGTGTGTGTGTGTGTGTGTGTGTGTGTGTGTGTGTGTGTGTGTGTGTGTGTGTGTGTTTGCATGCAGATATGTTAGCGTCTGTGTAAATGCATGCGTTTCAATGCCCATGCCTGTGGGTGATTATTTTGGCACACGCAGTCATGTTTTGTCTCACTCCAGTCACATTCTCCATCTGGACCTGAAGTATTTCATTAGCTGTAGGATATTACATTTTATTTTGAAAGCTGACAAAATATCAACAGAGTTTAACTCTAAATGTTTGTCATGTCTGCAACTGGACCTTCCCAAAACTGTGACAGATGCCAAACAGCACATGGTAAAAGAAAAAAGTGGCAGGAGTGCTTCTGGTATCCTTTTAACCAACGTTGGTCATGAAAGGGAATAAATTACATAGAAAGGAGGAAGATTTGTGACTAATAGAGTAATGAAAAAACAAACGTGCAGGCACTCAAGGTTGGTTACATAAAGTGATAAAAGGCCTTTAATTTTAAGGCAAGACATTAAAAATAAACCAACACGTATTGGCTTGAGCCTTCCTCAGGGTGTGAGTGGCACCACCTTGAGTGCCTGGACATGGGTTTTTTTAAATTAATTTATTAGTCATAATTCTTCCTCTTCTTCATGGCACACAGAAAAGTTTATGACACAAAATCAAATTGAAAAGAGATTAGATTTTAGATATTACATTTTCAGACATGATATATATGATTTTTACATTAGATCCTTAATCGTGTTTTGCATAACTGGTAAGCAGTCTAACTGGTACCAAGAGGTAAGTCCATTATATCACTGAATTGTAAGTTTTAATTATTTAAAATAAGAAGAAAAAAACATGTTTAAAACCTTTTACTGGGCTCAGCATATTGTTTTGTCATTTTTGGCATGACCAGCTTGATCTTGTGATACCAGCTGGATGAAAGCTTCATTCTTGCCCTGCGGCATCCTGCTGTGCCATTGCCTCAACCAGACACTGTGATGGTAAGTGACTGCTGTAATTGTTCTGCTCCCAGCTCTTACACTTCAGCCAACCAACTGGCTCTTTCCTCCTGGTCGTGCCACATTGCCCTCATGGGCCGCCTTGGCATGGACCCACAGCCACAGGGATTTAATGCAACTGTACAGTTTGATGTTGATGTGGAATTTCTTTCAGATGAATGCCCATTGATGACTGTAGCACTTAAATAACTCTCATCCTGGAATCAATGCTGTCAGGAATCATCAAGAATAAAGAGGATTCAATAAGAAATATGTATTTGCTGATGTGTTTTGTGTACAAATAAAATGTGTTTTCATTGCCAAAATGTTTTCACCATCCTCTATTAGTATCTACCCATGCAAAGTAAGACTTCCACTGGCACACCCATACAATGGAGGTGAACTGAATTTAGTTTATTGTGCTCAGAATGAAAGATTGAAAACTCTCTTTCCAAAAACAATTTCCCCTGTTTTTTTTAGTTTTGGGTGTTTTTTTTTTACATAAGAAATTGTTGATGACAGAAGTCTAAGCAGTGGGTAAAATCTGGGAAAATAAAACCAGAACTACATGGCTAAATAGGACAGGAAATTTGGAAGATATGTGTGTTTTTGAGTGTGTGATTAACATTTTTCTTGATCACTGTAGAGATGTAAAATGAAACAATTTCACATGGTGGCTATCATACTCAAATCTCTTTATCACTATCTAAGTGTTTACTTAGCAGCCAGCATGTTTTCTTTATCGTCATCTCTCTGAGAGATTATGCATGCACTTAAATGCTCCCGTTGCCTCATGTAGCCTCGCTGACTACACCAGCACGCACACACACACACACACCCACACACACCCACACACACACACACACACACACACACACACACACACACACACACACACACACACACACACACACACACACAAGAAAACAAACAGCGGAGAGGGAAGAAAAAAGATGAGGGGAGGGTTGCTTTCTGTACATCAAATATTAAATTGTTATCATGGCATATAGACTCGTCTTAGACCAGTCTGTTTGAAGTGACAGTCATTGTTGTAGTTATTGGGTGGATTAGCTCTTGTTGTATAGTAGGGACCTACTACTGTAAGAGACTCATTTACCATTCACTCTGTTCCACACACTCTTGTTGGAAAGGCATCCACTCTGCATTAGTCAGGACTGACGCTGATATCTTTGCTGTTGGGTGTTAACGTTGAAACCCTGTAGTCATCTCTGTTCATTAGCTTATGTAACAAACATCATACAGTGAAGAGGAGGAGTGAAAGAGGAAGAGTGAGTGAAATCAGTGAGGAATAGTAAAGAATGTATGCGCTAAATTCTGCAGGCTGGCACACCATCACCATCAGCAATCCATCTCCCTTTACCTACGGGGTCTGAATATACACAAAGAAACACACATGTGATTACACACACTAATGTACAACACCACACACTCAAACCCAACCTCGAGGATTTGTGTGGCAGGCTTTTATCTTGCCTAACCACCAGTAGTCAAGTCAGGAACCTAGTGAATAATTCACTATATTTACCTGCTCCTCTCTTCAAGATTTATAATGTTTGTATTGCAGCACAAGTAAAAGAATAAATAAATATATAAATGAAGCACTTGGTGAACATGAATGCATAAATAAGTAAAGGAGCAGGGATGCAGGCCGGTGTCTGAGCCAGAGGTATGTTGCCATCTTCTGGTTTTGGAGTCAAACTTCAGGGAAAGATGACAATTTTGAGACCTGAGACCTTCGGTGCTCCATCTTTCATATTTGTGACTTAAATGTAAGTAAAAAATGTCTCTTCATTGGTAACACTATAGCACCAGAATGACATTTAAAAGATTTCAAGATCAGTGGCGTTGTTATATTTCTTGATTTCACATAAAAATGAATTTACAAAATTGGTTGGTTCAGTCAGGGATCACTTTTAAGTGTCTTCATTACTTGTATTTGAGTTTGGTCTAAATGTACTGTATATCAAAGAATCATAAATAAATGATATGAATGAGATTATGAAATTATGCTAATATTGTTGTGCAAAAATAGATACATTTTTGATAGGTGACTCAAGGCTCTACTTATAGGTGTTGTCATGAGTTGTTGCCAGAATTTAGATGCCTTTCTTGTTCATCTAATTTGCATGTATGATTATCCACATATGCCCTCCTGTTCCACCACTGCTACGGAAATGATCTGTGCTGTGGCAGGGTGTTAATTGGCTTGGCCTGCAGTGTGTATGTGCACTGGTGTGTGTCTGTGTGTGTGTCTGTACCTCCACACAAATGTTTGCGTATGTATATGTCAGCATGTTGACAGCGTGAGCAGTGTCGGAGTCTCTCTCCGCGGCCCAGCACATGTGGCTCTCCACCAGTCTGAGTGGCTCTTTCCTCTGTTCCTAACATGCGCTCTGTGCCTCCCCATCCCTGTCCAGCCCTGCTTGCTCTGTTAGGCCCTGTCCGCCACAGACAGGGCCTCACCAAGGAGTCAGCCGCTTGCTGTAGCTAAGGAGAGCATGTCAGATTCTACAGACCTACAACCAGAGCTGGGCTGGGCAATAATTCGATATTATAATGTATTGACTTTCAGTAGAATCGTTTTGTGAGGATATGACCCTATCATAATGTTGTCTTGCAAAATTCAGTTGTCCGAATGTATTAATTTATTAATTCAATTGCAATTAAAAACTTACATAGTAAACAGTGGAAAAGTGTTTTTTCTTTCAATTGAACATCAATTTTATATGGGATTTCCAATGCATTTGCTATCTCATGATGATGATGATGATGATATATATATATATATATATATATATATATGAATACAATTATACTATTGAACACTATTCAAACGAATAGTGATCACAGACATATTCCTCAACCTTACATGCAACAGAGAAGTATAATTAATACAGCTAGACTTGTTTTGTTAATGTCCATAAACATTCATCTAGCTCTCTTTTACTAAAGCATTTCCAGACACTGACACCAACATTATAAAAACATTTTTCTTAGTTGGAATCTATTAAATAGAACACTCTACTCAACAGTAAGTACCATTACCTTGTTTCCCAGACTTTCTCTGCCAAGTCATGTGGCATTTGTGTTCATTCTATTGTTTAGTACAAGTATGTCTCCTGGGATATTTGTGTGCCTTCCTTTATGGCGTCCAGCAACTTCACCAGCTATGTTCCATCATGTCGCTGTGAGGTGTCCAGGCCCAGTACCTGTGTTAATGTGCCTTGTGCCAAGTGTTCATGTGAGTGGGTCTGCATGTGGTCAGCAACATAAGAGGTGCTGTTTCCTTTTGTGTCAAAAACATTTGTGTGACTTTACTTTATGTGTTTCTCTGCTGTCTGTTGTGTAGAGTTTTTTGGTGGGGTCGGCCGATATGGGGTGCTGAATAAGCGGGATGCCACGCTGAGTGGGCACATGCCCCAGAAAGTGCCAGAGGACAATCAACCCTGCCGCCAAACACACACACGCACAATCTCTTGCTCTCCCTCCTCCCTCTCTTTATTTTTCCTTTTCCTGTCTGTATCTATTCCCACTATCCCTCCTTCCTAATTTTTGCCTGCGGCAAGACAGCTGTGTCCATCAGGCCGTGAGGCCCGTGACATCGGTCACACACTAAGAACCCACTAAGATCATGGCAGCTCTTCTAGCTGTTTGTGCAGGGAGGAGATGTGCAGTGGCTCCCACGTACAAACAGTGAACATTTGGTTTGTCTGTGTTAACGAAAAGAAAAATACATTCTTTCAGTTATCATTTGCATATAATTCATTTACTCAGTTTATTTTGATTTTATTTTATTTTGATGCAATACGTTGTACTTCAAAAAAAAAAGTCACTGTCAGATTGTGATTGTGTAAATAAAAAACAGATCCATGACTTGCTTTCACTGATAAAGCCCCTTATTGTCACTAACACTGCATTATGTATTCATTTGAAAAGAGACAGACAAAACATGTAGGGATTATGACGTAGAGCGGCAGTAAACTATACTTCAACACAAAGATTGAAAAAAAGATTTTCTTTCATTCATTTTTAGTTTGCAGGCCTCACTTCCCTCTATTAAATCCTTTCATATTGTGCTGGCAGCAATAGAAGTACCAATGTTTTGAATGGTTCTGCAGTGGTGAGTGGAACATCATAGTAGCCTCTGAATGTAATCCATTAGGATTTCATGGCTGGTTGGGCAGAGTTTTAACCTTGTGCTTTTTAAAATATGTTGTCAGTTTCACTTAGAATTACCTGACTCTTTTATTTTTGTTATACATAGAGAAAACGTAATGGAGAAATTACAGAAAAAAAAATCACTCAATGTCACATCCAACTGTTTTTTATTTGTCAAGATAGACCAAGATAAAATATGCTTTGTGTCTTATTGATGCACGTGAAATTGGTATTAATAAAATAACTGTCAGACAAGCTCTTACTTACTCAAATCAGAAAGATAATATTTCAGATACCTTTGGGCTCCTGAATCATTAAAATATGTAATAAAAAACGCAGTAATGCATGTAACATCATTGTATTTGTCTACAATTTTTATTTTGAATTTTAAAAGGATGTACATTTGTCTCCATCATTTCACAGTTAACAGCATTTACACTTTTTTCTTTCTCAAGTAATACATTTGGATTTAGTTTCTTTTGTCCCATTGCAAATAGTTATTTTGTTAATAATTACAGTACTCCTGCTGTTGGTAATCCATTACCAACAGCCATGTGGAGCTGTATTTATAGTAAAAATATTGTCACAAATTGCCACAGCTGCTCAAATTCAGTTACTGACGAACTTTAAGGAGCAGCTAAAAGCTTTGCTCCAACAGCTCTGTGTCTTTGATGTCAGGGAACTGGATATCCCCCCAGATCTGGAACACAGCCCCAGAATAAACACTGTGGTTTGGAGGTTAACTTGCAGAGCACTATATAGCCTGAATGCTGAAATCCATACAACTTCAATGAAGGAGCCTCTCCCACTCTTCTCCCCACCTCACCCCATTAACCTTTTTTCTTTCTCGCCATCGCTCGGCAGCTTTAGTAACTTTGTGTAGTGCGGCAGCATGTTCTCTCTCTCCCTCTATCTTTCCCTCTTCATCTCTCTTCCTCTTGTCCCCTTTCTCCGTCCCTTTTCACTTGCAGAGGTCCGTTTGAACAGAGGAGCTGTGCTCTCTTTGACCCATGCTTGTCAGTGTTAATTGTATGGGTTTAATTACAAAAACACATTTAGCACGTTGAAAGGGGTTTAAGTTAAATCCTTCCTCTTCGGACCAAACCTCTAGGATTTAGATGTGGTAGGGCTGTATCAGCTATCCGAGTCAGATTAGATGTTGCCTCTTATCTTACCACAGCCTGTCTTTTGAGCCGCCTTTTAGTCAGCTGTCTGTCTGAGGCTTTTGCAGGCTGCTTAGATGCTCTTAGCAAGGCAGCTTGATTTGTACGATGCGTCCACTCACTTCATCCTTAAAGAATGATTTGGTGTCACTGTTTTCACTGGTTACCTATTAAATCAACTTTAAGTGAAAACAATAAGTATTGAAAGTTAAAATATTTTCTTTAGAAAAGTAATATTTTATTTAAAGTTATTGTAAGATTTTAATTTGATACAAATGCATCAACAAATTACTATATATTTAATGCATTTATAACTGTTTTCATGTTTATACTCACAAGGCAACTCTTGTTCTGTGTGGCACAGAAGTGGCACATTTGCAAGAACATTTCAAACTATTTAAATATAAACAATATCAAATACTTTTATCCGGAAAAATTTGATAAACCTACAAATTCACACATAAGCTTTTAAGATATTTTCAAATGCTTAAAATTAAGACTTTAAAGTTGGATCTTTATCTTGCATTATGTAAGATGTGCAAGCTCTGTAAAAATGTATTTAGAAATAACATAATGACATAATTGTGCAATACAGACATGTCCAGACTTTCAGTTGATTCCAGTCCATTGTGAAGCAGCCAGTGAAGCTCTGTTTAATCAGAAGGATTTGTCATGTGATTGACGGACTGTTGACAGCAGTATTGGGGCAGTATTTAGCAAGGTCTCAGGACCCCCATGGCTAAAGTGAATTTTATGGAGACACTGTTGGGTCGCTGGCATAACAAGAAGTCAGGCAGTTTTTAAAGCTGATGCAAATGAAGGTATTTCATGTTGACATCTCACCGTCTGGGGTGTGATAGTTGATCACTTTGTGCATGGTGGGAAAAAACTAACGTGCAAACAAAGCCAGCCCTACTGCATAGTCTGTGCAAGTGTGTTGTGGGGTTACACCCACCAGTGTCCCTCTGTGTGTCTTGGAGCAGAGAGTACATTAACAGACCTAATTTAGAATGTATGGACTCCGCGGACTGGAACATTTGGAGTTATGAGATAGTTAAGCGCTTGGTTAACAATGCTTGGATTGAAATGGGGCGGGTGGCTGGTGGTCATCTTATGTGTCTCTAATTATGAGTTATTGCTGTGGAAATTTTAAAGTCAACAGTGAGGGAAAAAAAATGCCTACATGGCCTAAATAATTAATTTGTAAGACAATTATTAAAGGTTAGTTAGTGAGGTGTAATTATAATATGCACATGATGCAATTTTAAATCATTTGTCATATAATGTCCCATTAATTAGATGTTTTAATATACGTAACCTCTTGTCATTTCTATATTTGTTTGTAACATTTTTTTCTTTTTTTACTCCCCAGAGTTTAATGTGTATATATATATATATGTTTTTTAAATCATTTGACATGTTTTTTAATGAGCATCAATATTTGAGATGGACTCATTTACTTGGATGCGGTGCTGTTATTTATTTTTTATTTTGTTTCAACAGATTCCAGGGAAATAAACTTGCCCTTAATAAAGTAGATTTTGATTCTTCTGCTTGATGCAAAAGCACATAAGATTTCTATGATTAGTTATTTTACCAATTACAACAGAGCCAGTGAAACTTTAATTAAAGCTTCCCTGGATTATAGGTTCTGAAACATATTTACTCAAATGTGTTTAGGAAATAATTTCTGAGGGCTGATTACATCGTTACATTGTGATTGTTATTTTGTCATGCTGCTATATGTCAAATAGTCTACTATATTATATTTGTCCATATAAGCAATGAAATCTATGATCTAACTTTTACAATTGTCATTTTAGGTTTTTCAACCTAAGAAATCTGTGACAATGATGAACGCATGTATTACACATTTATATCAGGTCTTTAAACTGAAGTCACCAAGAGTGTCAAAAAGTAAAACTAAATGCCATTTAAAGATGTACTTTCACAAACAAATGCTTTACTGTGTTATCTTTTACCCCTAATCTGCTCTTTAACTAGTAATATTTTTTTTTCTTCCTTTTTATGGCAAAATACAAACAACAATTTTTAAAGATTATACATCTTAAATGTTTTCTGACTTTTTTCACTGCAGTCCCTGAGGCCATGGTTTTGTGGGCAGCACTGCCTCTAGATGTAACATCAAGAACTACAGTCCTATCAATATTTACGTTACAGTTTTTAAAGGTAAGGATTTTTGTTTAAAATGATTGTAGATGTCAAGATCTCATTTACTGGTACCTAATTTACTGTATAGCCTTCATTTTCTTGCAATTTGACTATATTTCCATTTGTCTAAATATGTGATAGGATCATTTAAGCCAACAGCTGGTCTCTCCCACATTAAAAACAAAAAACATCACAAAAAAGAATACATCTTGACTCACATAAGTGATTTCAAATTTGTATTTTTCCAATGAAAGGATAAAAATGAGAATGAATGAATTGCAGCTCTGAGGTTTAATTGCTTTTTCATGATCCAGCAATCCTGCAGGAAAATGCAGCGTAAAAAAGCCCAATTAGAGTCTTTTCACTTTGTGCTGGAGACAGCAGGGTTCAGGCTGATTGTCTTTCTCTGCTAGTTGCTCTGCTCCAGAAGGTGATACTGGGTTGGACCCCTGTTACCCTCCGAGCCTTCTGTTAAATTTGGCAGAAAAAACACCGGGGCTCAAGGAAGAACAAAGGCGCGCCCGTTTCACCATAGAACCAGAAAAAGAATCCCTGAAGAATGGATTAATTTGGTCTAATCGAGGAGACCCATTCCATGCTTACTCTAGCAATGACAGCTATTGGAGCAAGCAGGAAGCAGCTCTCTTTATTAAAAAACTGCCCTAAATGGCTCGGAAGTTCTTTAGCATGCTCTCTCTATAATACAGCAGATGCTCTATATTAATTGGTCTATGAAGGCCTGACCTGGGGTTCTGTGCAAGGGGTTTAAGAAGCATATTTATTATTTGCTATAACCTGGCGTACATGATGTGTGCACACAAGGGCCGTATTTCATGAAATTATACAGTTCTTAATGTTGTCGTGCTTCAGGGAGCTGGTGTTTGGGAGGTAATGTTTTAACAGCAGGTAAGTCCTAAACACCATTCATCAGAGGCCTGCTCTTTCCCCTCTTCCGGCCACAGCCATGACTGATGGGCCTGTCTTTTGTATGAATGTTTAGCACAGTGGAAAGCCATATGTCACTGGCACTGACTACTGCCCACCACCTCCTACTGTAGCAGTGGTGGAGAGAAGGAGAAGAAAGTCAGAGAGAACAGCAGGATGAGAGAGATTGGGTTCCAAAGCAAAAGGACAATAGGAAGGGAAATTAGCACAGAAAGAACAAAACTGACAAGAAGAAATTAACAGACTATGTCTTGCCATATACCCATCACCTGAAAAAGCAGCTACAAATGTTGTGCTAAACTTTAAATACAGTTAGTAAAACAGAGGAAGAGCCCTTGCAGTTACTCTGTCACTCACATACAGCATGAGTGCACAAATACATACACTCAGCTACACACATTAATAGTGGTAGAGATGTATTTTTAATAAGAGAAGCGGTGGTGGGAGGTGAGAGGGGAGGTGGTGCTGGGCTGGTCCATCTGTCCCAAGCAGCCTCTCTCCCAGTGCTGCTGCCGCCCCCTCGTGAGAGAAGCACAGCTGTTACTGGAAAGCCCTACTGTCCAGAAAGGGGCTCACACTCCTCCCCTCCATCCCTGTGTCCCTCCACCTCTCTGCCCAAACACCCCTGCAAGAGGATGAAACGAACCAGTAAGCCCAGCCACTGTGCAGTCAGCCTGCGCGTCTGCAATTTCAAACCTCTTTAGATCATTTTTCATGCTCACCAGAAATGAATAATGCACACATTAACTGGTGCCAGTTAATAAATTTCCGTCTCACTGCACTATATTTTTCAATAAGGGTCTAGCTGCTTCGTTTTGTTTTGCAAAACGGCCTCAGAAGGCTTCTTCTGCAAATTATCCCAGCCCCCCCCTTTTCATCCACAGCCAGAAAGCTTTTCCTTGACTTAAGAAATGATAAAATGATCACAAATCGGCTTAAAATTTCACTGTTGCATGCAAATGTCAGCGAGTATGTTAGCCTTTTTGTTATATCCATGAGCATTTAGTGCTTTTCTCAGCTGAAGATAATACACCACAACCTTTTTCACAAGAGTGCATCCTCAACATTCAGCCCCCAGGGCACCGCTACATAGAAACAGAATCAATCTTGGGGAACTTCCAGGCTTTGTATGGGAGCCAAATTGGCAGACTATGTCCATTATATCAGTTCAGCAAAGCCCTGGCTAGCATCTGGCCACATTGGACGTTTTATAGCCCATCTCTAACTATTAATCATTGGCCGCGACATCACAGACTCTCAAGAGAGTGGCTGAATGCTACGTTACAGGGAACACCACTGAAAATGCCAGGGCATGTAGACACAACGGTCCCAATACCCACTGACAGTAGCCCTCCTTAAAATGACAAAGTGCATCCAAGCCAGACGGACAGAGTGGTGTCAGGGAAGCGCTGTGACAGGCGAGGGGACCCCTCCAAAAATGCCACCGTGCCCTAGTGGCCTACAGTGTTGTAGTGCACTGGTAGTATCTGTTCGGAGGTCGTGTCATGTAATATGATCTAGATGAAGCGGACAGGGTGGGTCCCTCTCTGGGATGTGGATGGGGTGTCAGACAAGCTGCTCCCCTAATAAGGGCTGCCATTCGAATGATCACTCAGTCAGCCTAACCTCTGACCCCTACTGTTATAAGAAACAGAGGGAGGGGCATGCTGGGATGGTGGGAAGGACTTTGGGTTCAAATGCGCAGTATTTACATCAATTAGACAGGCAAGATGGAGGTGCCCATCAGAGCCCATTAGGATTGTTGTGGTAGGGGGGAGCGGGAGGGAGGGACACTGAGGGCCGTACAGAGGCCCAGCGGACACATCACAGGACTGCCCTTGATCACATCCTGTCACATTGATGAGAACTCTGTCAAAGCCGCTCTTACAGATGTACAGTATGTTTTTGTGTGTGCGCTTCAAGCTGCCATGCCTGCTTCCAGTCCTTCTCTACCACAAAATATAATAACAACTCATGTTATCCACAGTATACAGTATTATTAGCCTCCAACAATTTCAAGGTTTTCTCAACAATACAGCTAAACTTATACATTCAAAAGGCCCTGTTCTTGCAATCCCAGTCACTCAATTCCAGGTCGACTATCACACGTATTCCCTCTGCTCTGCTGCTTAAGGGACATTTCATTGTGGCAGTTTGGATAAGCCCTGTGTTTCTTTATTTTGTTTGGGGGGTGGATGTTGGTGCTTATCAGATGCTAAATAGCACACCTGCTGTTCCAAAACACCCTCATTGGGTTCAAATTAGTGCTCCCCTGCTTCTTGTTCTTCTGTTGAATATTCTGCTGCAACAAAGGGATGTTTTTTTTTTTTTCCCACGAGTTTGTTTAGTTTAGTATTACGGATTTGGACCGTGAACAATCAGACATGATTCGCACAAATCCATTGATTACAATGATCAAAACTCATCAGTGTGATTAGAGAATACAATAAAGAATGTCATTGTATCACTGTGATGGAGCATCCAAGCAGGTAAAAGGTGTACAGTGAACACCCAGAGAACAAGGAGAGGACTTCATAAGGCTGTAGTATCCCATCTTTTATTAATGTCACTCCCTAGGACTGCAGGTGTTTGTCAGTCAGAATGGATAATGAAGATGTTGGCGGGGTCGGTGAATCCATCCCTTTAATACTCACATATTTTATGATAATGAAAGGTATTCAAAGAATGATTATGATAAAAGTGGGCTCCCCCACTGATGTGCCAGCACAGCTGTGCAGCTAGACAGTCAGCTGCAGGCCCCCAATGAAAGGATCACACCGAAAGTAAAGAAAGGATCCATAAGTACATACGGTGAATAGCTGATGGTTTTGTAGCCAACCATACACCGGCCGCACTGCATGTTACACTGCATGACAAAAAATAATATGAGGGAAAAGCTTTCAGTCTTGAATGTCCCTATCCAAAGCTTTTTGATCTTATTCTGTCTGCATTCGCTCCATAGCATGAAGTCCTTTCACCATACTGACCTTTACACGAGTCTTGTTGAAACAGGTTTCATCTTTAACGAAACAATACTTTGAGTGTGCTATGTATATAGGCTATTTGTTGTGGTTTTAGCGATATACCACAGACTCTTTACATCAAAGCAGCAACAATAAAAACAGAGTTGACTAACAAGGAAATTTCATCATGTGTTATTAGTTGCACATTTAGGTGGTCACATACAGAGGACATCGATGGTCGTGTGTGCTGGGGCACCCCCCAATGTGCATATCAGTAACATCTTCCAAGCATCAAAGCATCAACTGGTGTATTGTACTGTATGTGTAAACAAACTTAGCGGCCCCTTAAAGCAAAGCCATACCAGCCCGCCGCAGCTTCAAAAGTTCCCTGCAAGCTGTAGGAAGCAGGTGAAAAAATAGAAGTGCGTTGAACTTTGACCTCGGGTGCACACTTGTTGACTGATGTTTCACACTGGGGTCGCCTTTTACCTCAGCAGCATTCTTCAAGACGAGCGTGTCCGTGTGTGAGTATGTATGTGTGTGCGTGCATGCAAGTCCCCGGGGAGATCATCCCCTTCTCTCTTTGAAGGCTCTGTGCTATAGAGCTGTTTTCATACAGCACAGGCCATGGGTTTCCTGTCTCAGCTGACCCCTTGTCTCCTCGTGGACACTTCAGAAAAACTTCCCAGCACAAACACCTTTCTCCCATTAACTACAGAGGCTTTAGGAGCAGGGAGGCAAAGGGGGTTCTGAACCTCAGAGTGCCATCCCGCTCAGGAACAAAGAGACGGGCATTCAAAAACAAACACGATAACCACGTTAGGATTTGTTTTTCCTGCTTGAATAAAGACTACATTGTAGCTGTGTGCAGACTAGCACTCTGTAGCAACCTTTGAGTATAGGGACATTTGGAACTCTGGAAAAAGGGCCAAATCAAATAATGTTTTATAACAGACTCTCTGGATCCATGCATGATGCTCTGTCCAGCTGACACAACACAGGGTATGAGATGAAAAGAGGATGGGTTCACCATGGATCAGTTCCACATGGCCTTCAAATGGAGCAACAAAACAGCACAGTGCAGATGACCATGTAACCAGCGCAGGCATCCAGCACACCTGCCCCATACACATTTAACACCCATGAAATTAAATTAGATAATTGATACACAAGCAGTCTCACACATGAATAAGTCTCTGATAAAAGATAAAGCTACCAAAGGACAACATGCAACTGTGCAACATTGCTTTTTCCCTTTTGTTTTCCCTTTTAAGAGTTGTTTCCCCCACAAAGAACAAAACTAGAGCATGATCACATGAACACAGATCATGGTCTTTATTTCCAAATGGTACAAAGCCGGAATTAATGAGATTAAATAATACAAAATAGAACAATGGAAAAATTTGTTTGTTTTACGGCAGGCAGTTTCCTCAGGGTGTGGGGCGTTTAAGCTGGTCCAGTTTGCGTCGCAGCATGTTATAGTTGTCTCTGGTCCCAGGAGCCTCAGGGTCCAACTTTAGAGACAGCTCATAGTGTTTCTTTGCCAGCTCCAGCTTTCCCCAGCGATGATACAACACAGCTGAGGAAAAATAGAAACACTGTTCAAGCTCAGAAGCAACGACCAGTCTATGAATTTAGTGCATGCAATACAGGTCAGCATTGCAATATTGCTACTGCTAGCATTCAAAGTTATTCTTTTAGCTTTTGAGCGCCTAGATTCTCTCGTCAACTCTTTAAAATATATGTGAAACAACCAAAGTTGCAGTAGCTTACCTAAATTGCCATGGCAACTAGCAGCATTTGGGTTGATTCTGAGAGCATGAAGGAAGAAGCCCTCTGATTCCTGAGGAAAAAAATAACAGAGAATTATTTTATACTTGTACCACGCCTTACTTAGGACCCTGTAAGGGGAAAAAAACATCACCATTCATGAAAAATAATATACTGAGTTGAAATGTTTATACTGACTAACCTTATATTTCTGCAATTTCCCCAGGACATTAGCCAATGAAAACATGATAGTGTGGTCGTTGGGGAGGAGCCTCAGAGCCTCTCGGCCGATCAGCTCAGCTTGACCCAAGTTACCTTGAAGACAGAACAGACAAGTACAAACAATGTCAAGATATTCATTTTTAGTTACACACATCACACAAACTGGATGTACATTCTCACAAGTATTTTTTAGTGTAATCTACACAACATGGTAGTCAACATATATACTACTAAAACGGTGTTAACATTCTTACAGTTCAACTAAACAAATCCAGAGATACAACTGTGATAACAGCTGGTATAGAAAGAATCTGACTGCTTTCTGTATTTGTCAGCAGTGTCTAGAGTAGAGTTTTTCCCTCTCCACACATGGAGGAGCGGTTTAGTCTCCTAATTAAGGTTGAACACAAGGCCCACTGGGTTATTGATCTCTGTCACAGACCCGTCTGATGTCTGGCCAGAGAGAGAGAGAGAGAGAGAGAGAGAGAGAGAGAGAGAGAGAGAGAGAGAGAGAGAGAGAGAGAGAGAGAGAGAGAGAGAGAGAGAGAGAGAGAGAGAGAGAGAGAGAGAGAGAGAGAGAGAGAGAGAGAGAGAGAGAGAGAGAGAGAGAGAGAGAGAGAGAATGACAGTCACGTCCTGAGTCATGGCCTGTGACCTTCAGACACAGCTTGTCAACATGTGACTACATGTGTGACTGTCTGAGCACCTCTGCCTGGATCTACACTGATTCTGCCTTTTGTTTGTGTAATGATCAAAACAAAAAGAGGAGGGGGGCGGGGTGAACACCAAAGGGAAAAGAATATTCCCAATTCCTTGCTTTTTGAAAATGACACCTATTGTTCTTCTTTTCTCTATTTTTTTTGTTTGGTAGGGAGCTGGGGAGAGGGGTAGAATTATTTGTGTCAGATTTGGGGAACAAATGCGGTGGGGGGACTCTGAGGGGGCGCTGTTCTGGCTGTGCTTGCCCACGTTTGATCAGGAACATACTGGGCCCTGATTGGACAGTTCCAGTGCCCTCCTGGGAGACTCCGCCCCCACGGGAGCAGCTTCTGACAAAACGGCTCGAGCGTTTGGAAATCAGAGCATTCTCCACACGGCAGGGAAGAGTGCCTTCAAAACTCACTACACAAAGCTTTAATACATAAATTTCAAGCATTGCTGATTCCTGCTCTTCCGGTCTAATCTTGTTGGCCATTTAGATTTCCTGCCTTTCCAAACTAACAACGCTGTTTCTCTTGGCTGTTAATGCTGGAACAAACTGCACCCAGAACAGAGAGTTCTTTGAAAGTAAAGTGACTCAAAAACTCACATCAATTCACAAATGGGTAAAGCTTTATTACTTACTATTACTATTATGAGTATTTTATTACAAAAATATAATAGATTTATTATAACTATTACTGCTACTATATTATCACACAAATATACATTAACAATATTTCTGATGTAAACACACCTTTCAAAAGTTGTAAAGTCTAAGTTGTAAAAAGCAGGTTCCAATCACGAGGTGCAAGTTGGTTTTATGTATTGTACTCTATGTACAGTATGTGGGTGCAGGTGTGTGTGTGTGTGTGTGTGTGTGTGTGTGTGTATTTTGTCAATACCAGTGTTGTCCAGCAGTATGACCATGTTGTTCCAAGCCAGACTGTGGTCAGGTTTTAGTACAGTTGCATTCCTCCATGCGTTCAGGGCATCCACATGTCTGTTCAGGTCTGCATACTATCACGACAAGAGAGAAATAGTGTTATAAAATTCTCCTTTCTCTCTGTATGGCAGAAAACGACCAATATACAGTAGTTTTCCATTTTTTATTTGGTTTACATGTTAGTGTCCAAGTTGTAAAGGAGCACCATCAAAAACTGACTATAACCCTTATTTCTGTTTGTGATAGGCATACCGCCACTGTTTTTTTTTTGTTTTGTTTTTTAACAACAGCACCTGCTAAACAGTGTTTACACCCTTAAGTCTCACCAAGCGTCCTAGGTTATAGTAGCAGTCTGGGTATTTTTTCCTGAAGCGGATGGCATTCCAATAGCTTTGCTCTGCTTCCTCAAACTTCTGCAGGCTGTTTTGAACTATACCCAGATTCATCCAAGCTGCAGCAAAGTCAGGCCTGCACGGGTTAAAAAAATACAAAGCTATCAGTAGGGAGATATTTCAGGGTATCTTGAGTCAGTGAAATAAAGTGGTTGTCTTGTTTGTAGTAAGATGCGTATTCCTGTGTGTTGGGCAACATACTGAATAGAAACAGCTTTGGACAACAGCTGCTCTGCCTCAATCAGTTCATTCCTCTCCTTCAGGATATTCCCTAGGTTGTTCATGGCATGGACGTAGGTAGGATGCAACCTGAAAGCCACAGATAAATGCAGTTAACATGACTCAGCCCTCTCTCACATATACTGCAATATTTCAACTAGCATGTAGCTGATTGTATTGCTAATGCATGTGAGGAGACATACCTGACTGCCTCTCTGTAATATGCGATAGCAGCGGTAGAGTTTCCTCTGTCAGCCAGGTTCTTACCAACATTATAATGGACCTGAGGAATCAGTCATCAACACATAAGGCATCAGAGTGTGACTTTAATTGATTGGCTGCGGTTTATTTCTGCATGTGGTCAAATATTTTACTGATACATGTTGTAAAAAGTCAGGCAAAAACAAACAAAAAACAGATACTTACCTTGGCATTAAACGGACAGACAGACAGGGCACTGGTGAAGAGGCTTTGCTCTGATCGCCACTGGTGACTGCGGAGAGCACAGCGAACTACACACACACACAACAGCGCAAGCACCGACACACACAGTAGCTTCTGAAATGGGGAAGAAAACAAAACAGAAAAAGATATTTAACAACAATGTACTGTAAATTACACCGTTATTACCATTACGCTTAGAAATAAATTATTAACAGCCTGCAAATATTTTATTTAACACATGGACACCACCTGCTGTTATCATCCCTTTATAGGTGAGTCATTAGTCTTGTCTCATGTTTGTCCCTGCTCTTCATCACTTAGTTAACAGGTGGTGAAATAAAAAACCAGGAGAGTGTGACCTGGTGGCGTATAGAAACAGAAAGGTCACTGGGTTGGAATCATTGCTGGAAACTGAGGGTTTAACAGGATGTGGTACCCTTTACTTTGGTGCGATCTTTTTGGTATGATTTAGCCCTACCCTGTATTTGGACCAGCGGCAGCAGCAGTGTCCCACGGAGTAGGCCAGCAGTAGGCAGTAGCCAGCTGAAGACAGGTAGAGAACTCTCTCAGCAATGACGAAGCCCACTCTGAAAAAAATGTTACAGGCTGGCAGAAAAGGGACCACCAGCAGCACTAGGCCCAAGGTCAGTGTCCTGGCAGGGAAAGAAAAAGGTCACAGAAAAGGATTATATACACAAATCAATGACACTCAAAAATGTCAGTTTGACACTGTATGGTAATTACATTTAGGCTGAGAAATGCAGGTTCAAAAACCCACTCAAAAAAAAACATCCTAAACACAGGATACTCTCCTTGTAAACCACACACTCAGTCTGTCTCTAAACCAGTAGAACATTTTAAAACTCAATTGAGACGTGATACTCTGGTCACACTGCGGTGGATATGGTACAATTTTCATAATCAAGTGTAAGTCTAGAGAGGCCAACATGTACTTCATCTCATCTACAGCGAGTGTGAGATGGCTGTGCTCGCTTACCTCCTTCTCTGGCTGTCCTGCGAGCATAAGGCTTGGCTTATCAAGCCTATCAGGACGCACCAGAGCAGCAGCAGCCACACCATCCTCCAATCAGTGGCTGACTTAATGAGAGGTACACAGCCCATGGACCAATCAAAACACAGCCACCAGGGACACAGCAGCAGCCAGGCATTCAGAGAGTAGTAGTAATTATAGTTCACCATCTGCCAATCAAAGAGGAACAGGGGAGGGGCAGAATGGGAGAGAGTAGGGGAAGATGAGAGAAGAAAAGCATTTCAAATTCAGAATCAAAGTCAATCACTGTGTTTCATGAGGAAGATTACTTGGGGCAAACCTAATATTAGAGGTTTGATTAGACTATTAGAGTCAATTCATTGTTGCATAGATCCTGACATACATTTCAAATGTTTAAGATAATTTAAGGTAGCAAGCGTCTAGCTTTAGCGTGTGCTTAAATGTTGCAGCTCACATTAAATAACTTCCACGAAAAAAACATACTTACTCTAAGAAATATATTTTCTGCAAAAGAGGCAGGGTTGTCTACTTCAGTGAATGCTGGTGGTCCTGTTCCCATGATCCTCCAGCGTGCATAGAGCATTAAGAGTCCTCCAAGACCCATGAGAGCCAACCGTGTGAGCAATCCCATTCGTAGTATCTCACTCACCTGTCAGAAAAATATTACCACTTGTCACTAACAAATACATGATTGTTAGTTACTTGCAAACACTGTTTCATGACTACAATGAACTAAAATGCATAATGCTTTACATAGGTAATGTACTGTATGTGATGTGACATTAATCATACAAGGGAGTGCATAATGTATGACAGAAAGGAGGGGGAGGGTATATAAACTGTAACTCACATCGAGTGGAATCTTCCTAAGGAGTAGCCTCTGGCTGAGTTCATACACATTAACATTACAGATCAGAAGGACATCAAAGGCTGCATTCATACCCTGAAGGAAAATGCATAGAGAAGCAAGGAGAAATGGCATTTAACATTTATTTAGGTCAGCAACAAAATGAATATTTAGCTTCCATCACACACATTAAAAAAAAAAAAAACATGAGACTTTTAGGTTTTTCACATAAGCATAAAGTGTTAACACACGAGTATTTGTCGTGTATCACTGATGATCTCTCTCTTTTAACATTTTTCTTCTTACGGGATGTGATGAAAGCATCAACTCACAACAAAATAGCTTTGCAAAGAAAAAGACTTTGTACCAAGACTGTGATGCCTTGTTCTTTACAGAGCATCGCTGCAGCACACAGCAAGAGGCTGACCACAACCCACTGGACAGAAAACCTGTCATCTCTGTCACTTCCTGGGAACACAAAGCCAAGACCAAGCTGGTTATGGACAGTTAAGGCCTAACATGTAGGTGTTCAAACAGATGGATTTAAAAGCAAGCAGCTCCAGAATGTTTAATGCTGGCACTATATAAACACATCAACACATATGGACAGTCCTTTGTACAGTACAGTATACAAGTGTACATGCAGAATCATACTTGTGTTGGATACCTACCTCTGTTGAAAGCTTTGCAGTAGGTGAGGAAAGAGAGCTGAAAGAACAGAGCGCACAAAAGATCTGCTCGACCCACTATACCAGCCACCTTATTGAGATGGAGAAGGGAAGAGAGAAAACCAAGAGAATGAAAGATGTGATACAAAAGGCTAAGTATACATTATGAAACAGCATTCTCAAACACATACCTTCATGAATTATTGCATTTTTATATCTTCCATTCCTTACATCACATTCTGTTTTGCATGGGGCATCCAGTTACGAATGGAGGCTTATTAACAGAGATAGGAAAAATCTCTCATTACCAGCGTCGCCTGTTGGTGTGTGTGTTGTATACAGTGTGTGGGTACAGAATGGTTGGCATCCTGCGGTTGCCTGCTTTGATACATACAGCGGGCCTAAGCCAACAGTCTGCCTGCCTCCCACCCCCCAGGTCTCACCCAGTCCTTGACCTGAATGATTAAAGACAATGAAGAGGGGGAATTGCAGCCTTCCAGCCAGGCTTTACAGCAAACACCCATATGTTGGCTAGTCAATAAGCATCCCAACACAGCTAATAATCAGGCCATGCTACCACACGCACCTTGGCCCTGCCCTCCCAACTGAGACTGGGCTTTTGTTCTTGGCATGGAACCACTGCATGTTTAGTATTAAAACCTCTGGACTAGTATGTCAATATGCCATGATGTGCTGCTGTATGGAATCCATGTTGTAAAGAAAAGTATCCCACAATCACAACCAGGGCAATGTGTACCAGTGGTTGCACAGTTGGGCACAACTGGTGCATCAGGCTATAGAAGAAAAATAAGCTGATCTAAATATGTAAAAGACGTCGTTTGTTATCATGCGTCATAAGTTTAAACATTGTGAATATTAATTCTATTTTAAGAAAACAGGGTAAACAGGAGGCAGCATGTACTGTACACTCCGCACGTTGCTAGTAGTTCCCACGGTAACATTAGTAGCTTAGTCTTGGAGAACAAGACGTCATGACTGATAAGACCCAATCAGGCGGCGAAACATTGGCGTCAGTGTCGGTGTTGCCAAAGGTCTCGGTTTGCGGCCGTTGAGACTGCAACACAACCCCGGAGAAGGTGTGGGCAATATATATCGTCTACGATTGTTGTGTTAACGATGTGCAAATTGACATTGAGTATTTAAATTACTTAGAAAAAAACACTTCAAAACACACATTAAAAGTGTAGAGTGGTAGAAGGGGCGACAAAGATGGCGGTGCACGATTGTGCAGCAGCTCCTAGCTCTCCTGTCGGTGTATATTTATGTTGTTTGTTTGTGTTTTTCATAACGTTCCCATGTTGAGGTCTTACTAACAAGTACAGCCACACTGAGCTAATCAATATAGGACTACGATACAACACAGCCGTTACGAGAGCCTTCCAGGTGGCTCATAACATCCTGGAGAACATAGCCAGACTGGGCGCTCCGTGGATTGTTGTCGGCAGCTAGCAGGCCGAGCTAGGTACCGGCATTGTGCATAATGAATAGAGTACCAACAGCAGGATCGTTGCCCAGTGCTTGGCAACGATCAGGTGAGCAGCACTGCTCACCTGACCTGGAAGCCCTGTCGATAATATGCAGACCATTTTATTTACCATGAAGAGAGCACACTGCCGTCTACATAGCTCCCGATGTTAGCACAAGTTTGGCTCACCTGCTAACCATAATCAGCAAACTGCAGCGCGATCACCCGGAGGGGATACATATTGTAGCAGGGGACTTTAACAAGACGTCCTTAAAGTCGGTACTCCCCAGCTTTTTCCAGCATGTAGATTGTGCTACTAGAGGGAAGAACACAGTTCAGTGTTCAGTCAGATTACATCCAACTACTTCTGATCCCAGTATACATCCCGGTCAGAAGGACTATACAGCCAAGTAGAAGGACTATCAAAACCTGGCCGGACACTGCCCTATCCCAGCAGATTTCAATGTCCCTACACTAGTTCAATTAGTATTTTGTATGTCTTTGAATTGTTTTTACTTGAATACTTACATTTTAAAGAAAATAAATAAGAACTGTTTTCATTCAACATTGTGCCCATTATCATCATCAGTGATTAAGTAACTCATATTGTCTAATATCGTTATCGTCAAAAATAGAGATATTATTTTTTGTCCATATCGCCCACCCCTACCCCGGTGATTCCAAACCTTAATGGGGTCAGAAGGGTTCTCCGGTTTAGAGGCTCTGAAACGCCAGAGTAGTGTGAATGCGAGGTGTAAACGTAGCAAAAGATATTCTTTTTTAAATCAAAACACAGCAATGTAAATGTAGCCTTAAAGTCACTGTGGGAGTCAAGCATGTAAGAACTGTACTTAATAGAAATGAAAAATAAACACTTTTGAACTCTACTTACACTTTCTGTGTGCACTGGGTGTGTGGCAAAGAAGAGGGCAGCAAGCAGAGACGTCTTGGGAGCGTGGTTAAGTTTTCTACCCTTCACATCATAGGCCAGTCCGCCAATCAGTATAGCAAACACGTCAATCATAAGGGCAGATATTACAGCATGGAGGATGATGTTCAGCACATGGAAGCCAACAGGGTGCAGGCCTCCCGCCAAGAGGTAGTTCAGCCTGCAACAGAAAAAGGGGGAAATACCTGATGCTAAACGTACGGCAGATGTAGGAAAGTACAGAAGTGTGTGAGGGGGGGTAAGAGCTATTGCAAAGCCTAATGGCTCTGACACACCAACCCGACAGCCGAATGTCGGCAGAAAAGGCAGTCGGACTGATCAGTCTCCCTGAATTGGTCAAAAAAGTGCCTCGGAACACACCAAAGCGACGCCGACTTGAGTGTACGTTCTGCGCGTGCGCGAGACGTAATACGTCCATAACAGCAGGCGCCGCTAATCTGTAGTCGCCCAAAAAATTCAAACCAGCAGCTGATTGGACGAACGCGTCACGTGGGTCTGGCTTCTCCGAATTTCAAAACCGACCATAATGGCAGCTCGTTCGGAATACGATTTCGTATTTTACGAAAATAGTACACCAAAACGTGTTTCTGAAAACATTTTAAGCGAGAAATAGGCCATGCAGCTGCTGAACCTGTCTTCATTTCAGATTGACAAAGGCCAGTTTAAAAGATTTTCGTCGGATTTTGAGGGGCGTTCGTCATGCTCATCCCACTCGTCATTTCCGGTAATTGGTCATTGAGTGTGACTGCCCACTGGCTGATTCAAGAAGTCAAATCGGCCCAAATGAACACCGACGGCTCCTCCGACTGATGACGGCACGGAACACACCGAACAGACTCGAGTCACCAACCTCACCAGACTGTCCAACGGCCGATAATCGGGTTGGTGTGTCAGCGCCTTAATGTGACATGATAATGTTGGGGCAGTGTAAAAAAAAAAAAAGAAAGAGTTATCAGTCATTGTGTGTATCTGTAGGCACAGTTAAATAGGACAGTACAAGCCCTGAGTTAAATGCTGCCCTAAATGGAGCCCTACTTAAAGCTACTTAAAAATGAGCTCACTCCTGCCATTGCCCTGTGGTCAGACTCAACCAGTGTTATGATGGTTAAAGTCAGAATCTTGCATCTTAAACGTATTCGTGGGCACAAGGAACTGACAGGTCAGTTACACTCAGGTGACAGGTGAGGTTGCACATTTCCTTGGAGAGTCCACATATGCTGAGGCAGGAAATTAGCAGAGCTGACCCAGCTGCAGTAAAGCCAAGGCCCATAGGTCTCCTCCAGCCAGAGAAAGAATGGCCTGTTAGGGCCCTGGGTGACAAGGCCGAGAGACGGAAGGGTTTCTTCTGTGGCATCACACCACTATAACACCTAACCCACCCCTCCCAAATCCCAGTGACTACCAGTACCTGTTAAAAATGGAATGCTTACCTTTGCACCTAAGTTCAACAAATCTGTGCAGGTAATATGTGGCAGAGGAAGACTATGCAGTGCTAAAGTAATAGATCCCTCCTCCACACATTCAATAGTCCTGGACCCTCACCACCCAGCAACCAAACTGCTCATTCAGGACTATGACCGCACAGTTTGTCATCCCGTGCCTGAGCAGGTATTTACAGAGATGAGGAGAAGCTCCTGCATATAACTGCATATGCAAGCACCAGTAAAGCTGCACAGACTGTCCAAAATGGAAAGCCAAACCAATACGACTCAAAATGGCAGGCTTCCCCACCGCCAACCTCTTTTCTAAATGCAAACAAACTGATTTGCAAGTTGCCCCGCATGTAGATCCCTGCGCAATAGTCACAATGGACCTTCCAGGCAGCTACTTTCTGTTGACTTTCAACCAACCTCAGAGACAAGCATTTGAAATGATTCATGTAAAAAACATGTTTATTTGGAAAGTTGTAGGAGGCTCACGCAGCTGGCCCTGATAAGTCCTCGTTTCCCCGAATCACTATAACGGAGGTGGTGAGGGCAAAGTTAACACGACCCATAGAGCCACATTTATAGGAAATATGCTCGGTTGAAATAAACCGTCCTTTAATATACAGTACAAGTCCAAACCTTTGACTGGTACTGTACATGCACCCTAATGGTTAAAGTGCCGACAGGAACTATGTTGTGGTTTCCTGTTAGACGATATTAACACCTGACAGACGATGAAAAACATATTTTTGTAACTATAGACTAACATCAGTGTTTGAGTTCTTACCTAAATGTAAGGACAGTGAGAGGTCGGTAGGATTTATGACTGGAGTTGCTACTCAGGTTGCTTCCCCAGAAGTCATTGCTCCAGATGTTGTTCAGAGGTGTTGTGGGTTTCAAGTCCTGAACAGAAACTCAAAATTAGACAGATGCCAGTGCCACAAAAAAGTGCAGGATGTCATTCTGTTGCTGCTGCAGGGGCAATGATATAAAATGTAATGAGAGCAATACAAAGGGGGTACATCAATGGTTTTGCAAATACGAATATGTGGTTATCATACTACTAGAACGACAAAAATACCTTGTTGTTGACAATTGCTTCGGAATCATCAAACACAAACTCCCCGTCATAACTGTTAATGAAGCACAGGAGTGCCACCAGGGCGACAGTGACCTTGGCCTGGACTGGAGCAAGCTTTGGAAGGGGTATCTGGTGATCCCAATAAACTTCAGATAACGCCATGATGCACCAAGTCTTTGGTCATTCTGTATCATCATCTAACGTTAGTCCCTAAAGGGAAAGAGGATGGGTAACGTTACAGCCGGCAGAAAGCGTCAAACTGTGCCCACTGCTACAGTCATGGGTTGTAAAAAACTGAGTACAGACTTAATAAGGAAGCACGGTCTTTATACACTGGGTGGATTCATACCTTATCTTTTGGGAGACATACTGTGAGAGGTCACCGTGTCCTGTGTAACTCCCATGTTAGCTTCTTTAACAGCTGGCTAACTAGCAAACGATAACGTTAACTCACCGAAGGCGACGACAATCTTACAGCACACAAACGTGGTGATTATATTTGCACTTTGTAACAAAGAGGTTACATTATTACGCTGTCAGTGACACATGACGGTGTAACGTGAAAGGTAACGTTACCTTGGAAGTTAGCAGGCTAATAAAGCGTGACTTTAGCATGTCTTCTTAGCGTGTGCTATTCCCATCTATGCGGCATCAACATTTCAGGCGCGCGGTAGTAGCTGTATCGATATTACGCGCTATGTATTTTAAATATTTTTCATTCACATAAGACAGCCCCGGCGAGTTGCGAATGTGGAAAAACTCGCGACTGTAAACAAATATACACGCTCAATCTACATTACTTCCTCTCTAGCGTAACGGTCACGTGTTCATTTTCAGCCAATGGTTGAAATGCTGTACATTCTTCTTCTTCTTCTTCTTCTTCTTCTTTTTCTTCTTTTTCTCCTCCTCCTTCGTCTTCTTCTTCTTGGTGTGCAGTGATTATGCTAAAGTTAAGTTAATAGCAAGTGGGGTACAGTGGTTTCATTCAAAATTTCACATGCAGGTTAAACAGAGAAATTATGCAGTTTAGTCTCTCTGAGAACTTTATTGCTCTTACAGTTATTAAAAAAAAGACAAACTGACTGACAGTTAAATTTAGCTGAGGTAAAAAAAAAAAAAGCTGTTAAAGCTCTTTACCTTTCTTCACTTCGACCAGGGAGATCTGGAGATTTTTAAACTCATTCTGCACACTGGATTTAGCAACAGGTTCCTTGAGCAAATGCATTCTATATGAAAGCATTGTGTAGCCTATATGTAGGCTATGTTTTTCTTCTGCTAATTTTGAATTTCTGGTGACAACTTTTACTGACCATACTTTTTATTTAAACTTTCTCGCCTTTCAGTATGCGGGTTGTCCTTGTGCTTGAATGCATCTTATGCATTTGGCTTATTCATTTTGCCTTTCCTCAAATTGTGATTTCTTTCAAAGTTCTGTAAAGGTTGAATCATGCAGTTCTTGCAGCGCAACAGTTTGCTTTAAATAGGATATCATCCTCCACCCCTTTTCCCTCTCCCCTCAAGTTCAATTTATTCACAGAAGTTAAAAGACAAGTACAATCATAAGACATAATGCAGATATGTGAAATGGGAAGTCCTGTTAAGCCATTTGAAGCTTGTGTATAGGGGCCCAGACACTAGCCAATAATTCACATTATAAATACTATCATATTATTTGGATAAAAAAGGAAACCTCTATTGTACAATCTAATTTACATAGAGGGGTTTGGTTTGGTTTATGCATGTTTCTATAATAGATCACCTTGAAAGGTGTGAGCAAGATACGTAGTGTTGGTTGACTCTGAGTTGTCTTTTGTTTCTAGTGCTGAGAGTTGTGGGGTAACTTGGCCATGTAAATGACACAGTGGTTTAACTAACTAGCTGCAGGAGCATTCATTTCTGCATGTAATGTAACTGTTAGACAAAGTGAAATGCATGTCATTTGGTCATGCATGTGAAGCATCTGAAGTTACTTTACATTCTATCAGAATATGCCATTAAGAAGTTTGTTTGAAATAAAAAGATCCACACATACAGATTTATGTTACTAATTCTACACATTGAAATGTATATACAGTATGTGTGTGCGTGTGTGCGTGCGTTTCATAATTTCATAATAATCCATCAAATAAGGAAACTGATGCGTAAGCTTTTTCTTTACTGTCAGAGGATGCAAAACCTTGGTGTGCATTTATTATCTGTTATGGCCTGAACTGAAAGGGATTCTATCTGGTAGTGCTTGCCTTTGTGAGTGCATGGAATAACAACATTGTGTATATACACTATTTCTCTGTCACAGACTGTGTGGCTGCCGTCTCAAACACTGGTAATCTGTTGTCTGTCATAAGATATGTTAGTAGAAAGAAGTGGTAATAGAAAGATGATTGTCTGTAAGAATTAGAGGTGCTGAGGTTGTGGAGAGGCCCATGGTAGGCTTTGGGATTTTGTGCTCCACTTCACCTGTCATTGCTTAGGGAAGACAAGGAATCTCCCTAATGGCCAGAGCCAGGGGCCCAGGGCGACGAGAGGGGGGAAATATTGTCAAGGGCACATTCTCAGACCTTTAAAATGGGTCTCAGGGTTGGTTAGAGAAGCAGACACTTATTCAGCAAGAAAGCACGTAATTAAGGCCATGCTTCAAAACATCACCCTTGGTATCTGCACAGTCAAAAACAATGGTTATGGGTGCTATCAGTTTGGTGAAGCTTCAAGGTTTTCAGATTGGTGCAGCTGGTTCTCTACTAAAAATGTTCAAATCGGTTCAGAGGGCTCACATAATTCTTAATTTACTCAGTTTTGCATCTGGTCTTGATATTACAAGCTGTCAGCAGAATCTTTCCTGTCACACCAGGAACACGGATACTTAGGCAGAAGCATTTAGTACCCCTGAAATTACCACCCCATGCAAAATGCATGAAGTATGGATTTCATCTCCTGGTTCTTCACCCATGTCAGTCAGTTGGTGTTCATGTTATTAGCATCACTTCCAGTGGGCTGGCTAGGGTGGAGTGGTGAAGATAATGAGGGAGGATGTCCCAATACCACCAATAGAATATCTAGTGGCCCAAATGCAGGGAGACAGGGCTGCCAGTGGAGACCCTGTCAGGGAGGGTCCACTGTTTTTTGATCATGCAGAAGGTGACAGACATTGATTGTGTGCAGTCTGACATAGAATCACAGCAGAAAGGAAAGGTCAGGGTCAAATGGCGTGAAAGTGAAGAAATGGTTAAGCATCAGGCAATGTCCTGAAATGAACGATGCAGTCTGCATGTGTTTTTCATCATTAGCGGTTAATCACAGTTGGAACAGTTTTCTTTTCTCTGATCTCAGCGGGAGATATACAGTGATATTCTCCAAAGCCTTGTTTATTAAAGAAAATGTTTACTAATGATGAGCAAAGTTTATATTTGTAAAACATGCTTTGTGGTGAAATATTTTAAAAATGTTTTAAAGATTACAGATGTAGCAAAAATAGATGTACTAGAACAGCATTTGCACCCGGGGAAAAAATAATCTCTTGGGCTAATGTGTGTTTATCCCCTTCAGACCTCAAACATGAAATATTTATGGATTTCAGCCAATGAACATGCATTGTTTTAAAATTTGACTTCTGCCTCATTATTAAGTAGAGTCAAACTCAAACTCAAAGAGTTAGAAACTTTTTAGATATGCATGTGTATGCAAACCTCACTTTCGTGAACTTGGTGTAATACTGACATACTTACACTATCCACTGTTACTTTAAGATTTTGTTTCTACATGTGAAAAACACAGGAAGTTTTCAAAATTGAATCTCTATCCCATTGAATATCTGGTCTTTAATAACATAATCAGAAGGCTGATAAAAAATTGTACTCTGATGATTTATGAGGTTAGGACAGTCATTTAAATCATAAAACATACTGTTTTCTTTTACAATATTTTGTATTTTAAGATATCATCAGATTTCAATTCAAGTTAGCAAGTCAGTTCCATCATATTTTACTTTAGGACAGCTGCAAGGTTCTTGGGCTTGTAATAAATAAAAAACGTCCTAAAATGAGAACAAATGTTTCATATTGTAACAAAAAGGTCTGAAGGCGTCATGTTAATGATTGCCTTGAATGGGAGCTGTTCAGGATATCTGTTGTGTGTAAAGCCGCTATATGATGTTTCCCACATGTGGTGTGTTAGAACATGGCCATGGTGACAGTCAAAGAGAGTACTTATGCATTGCAGGACTAGCCTGGAAATCCAGACCCAAATCTGAAAGATTAAGGTTCTGGCAGTGAGTAATGAAAATGGCCCAACTCGAGGGGCGTCACCAAGCATGCATTTGAAAATCTCACTGCACGCAATTGGATAACACTACGACCAATCTCAACAATACACGGGGTGACGTATCCAGAGCCCCATACGCTTAGCTACCTGCGGAGCTAACTGGTAGATTAAACTGTCGTTATCTGTTTAGCTCTCCTCTTTCCCGCCTATATCAGATACACTGATGTGATTGGTGCAGCACGGCTACAAGAGCATAGTTAATGAGCATCATTACTGAATGCCAGAGTGACTCGCTGAGCACATTCAAATTGTGCTCTCGCGATAACTCTGGATTTCCAGGGTATTGCAGGACACAAACTCTGCAATGACTCCTTTCTCTGGCAATCTAGGCCTTTGCTATCTGCCCAGTGCACGGACATGGTGCTCTGCTGCTGCGATAGAAATAGCTGTGATGGCAAACCACAAGGTCAATCAAACATAGTCAGTACAGAGATAGCCAAAACCATTTTTTTTGTTATGTTGTTAAGTCTGTTACAGCCCAGTTAACAATGTAAAACCTATTTCTTATTCTACTTGACTTCGTTGTCTCTTTTTTTCTAGAAGCATGAACCATTCCTTTTCTGACTATCTACAAACTTCCCCCTCATTAAAGTTACTGGACTCCAAAGTGTTCTTGGAAACATTCCTATTTTTGTCTGGGTGACAGAGGTGGAACAGACATCTACAACAAAGGTGAGTGAGATATAATTGACTGTAAACCAGGAACTGAGTCATCGCTTGTCATGCGCCCTGTCTGAACCTCTATAAAAGGCGCTCTTCACTCATTATTTAGATAAGGCTGTAAGCGTCACCTTTTCTGATCAAAAGTTTCTTAATACCACAATCCCTGAAAGTTATCCATAAAGACTGTATTGTATCGTTATATGTGTTTCATCTCCTCCAAAGTTCTTGTAAGCGACTACTGATGCGGTGGAGGTGAACCGTCTCCTTTCAAAATGTTCACCTCAAAGGTGCTGAATCCAAATGTCTACACGATTGAGCTGAGCCATGGGGACTTCACGTGAAAAATCAAACACTGTTTCAAGCACTTCCAAGCTCTTCATCAGGAGCTGCTGATGTTCAAGGCTCTTCTAAAGCTCCCCCTGCCAACCTGCATGTACGAACTGCTCAATTGCTCACCTTTTGTCATTCACTTCCATATGCAGCACACACACACACACACACACACACACACACACACACACACACACACACACACACACACACACACACACACACACACAAAAGCGTGTGCAGAATTACACAAGACGTAGACACAGACTTTAAGCAAGAAACCTATTTATAACTGTCCTTTCTCTCTTAAATCCCTGAGTGTTCATCTCTCAGCTGAGGATACTCAGTTTCACTCTCATTTCCTTCTGTTCAGCAGCTTGGAAAAATACAGCATGTTCTTTCAGACAGATAAAATATATTTTATATAACAGGCCCACTGAAGGATTAAAAAAAAAAACAACTTCTAGCTGAATGAAAGCTCGCAGAGTCTGGTTAAGCATACATTGGGATATTGGGATTCAAAGAGAATTGTGTATTTAAAAACAAAAATCAGAGGTAGGCCACACTGAATGCTGCAAGCTCCCCACAGTTTAATGATTCAATGTTTCAACTTTCAAAGTCATTATCAGGCAAACATGATGAACAGAGCTGATCGTCTTTTTTTCTTCAAATGCTTCTAAGGATGCCATGTAATAAATGTATAGGATCTGATTACAACCTTCATGTATACAGTAGAAATAATAATAATATTCTGGTTCTGTGGAGAAGCACGTCATTAGGCTATTCATGCACTCTACAGTTGAGTGGAAAACAGCTGGACTCTGTCTGACAGATGCAGCGGAAGGACAACCTGAGAAACATCCTCAAAAGCACCGTGTACAGGATCCATCCAGCGACCATAAGTGCAGCTACTTACAGTCAAAGCCTTGTCTTGTAAAAAAAAAGACATCAATACAGTCAACTCCATTGAAGGTGATCCATATACATTTTAATTAGGTGTGAAAGCTAAAAGTAATTTCGTCCTTGTCAGAGTTCCTTGGCCTGCATGAGGAGAGTCCCTTCACAGAGGACGGTGATGGAGAATAGCTTGCATTAATGAGGGGAAACACAGCAGGCAAGAGCAAAGAAACTATCACTTAAAGAGCTAAGATGGCTGCTAATATCCATTGCCTAAAGAAAAGAAGAAAAAAAAACGATGAGATGACACATTATAATAATGATGCATAAGTGCAAAGTAAGCATTTTACTGTAAAACAAAGTCAATTTGCTCTTAAAGAATATGTGCGACAAACTGGAAGTGAAGTATTATTTCTTTCTGCTGAAAAGTTTGCAGCTTCATTAGGCTGCCAATGTGTCACATATAACTTCATTCTTTTAAAGACTAGAGAAGAAATTGGTCATTGCAATTTCCTTTACTCCAAATGGGGTTTTTTTTGGCAAGAAAAGAAGATCAGTCTTTTTATATTTCATAAGCTGTTTTCTCTGGACCTTTTGGACGTCAGTCAGACCTCCTTTGCAGTGGTGCAGTCTAATTTATTGAAGTGGGTATACTGTACCATATATATATATATATATATATATTTTTGTCCTGGGTCAGAATGGGCCTTGGGGGAGGGGGGTGGCATATCAAAGTTTAGGGTCTTGGTGTCCTCCCCTACACTTTTATGCACCAATTTATGGTGGGAATACCTTTATTTCTCCTATGAGAAGGAAAACACAGATGACATTCAAATATATATCAAAAATATAATGGAATATATAGCAGTAAGTGGGCTTTCACATCAGGGACCTAAGCCTGGATAACAAAAGTTGACAAAATGAAATAAGCTACTTATATTTGTGTTAAATGTGCGGTGAAGGGAGGATACTGGCGCCAGTGTAGGCGGAGCATTTGGGCCCGGTCGCTACGCAAACACTACGCACTGCACTCAGCGAGGAGCGGGTCGATGAAAGATGAGAAAGGTTAGTTTCTTTCATTTTGCTGTATGCTGAGGATGACAGATTGTATCAGATGTATTATTTGAATGATAAATGTAAAAAAAATTGCCAATATGTGAATGCCTTGTTTTATTACTTTTTTTATTAATTTTTTTGTGTGCATGCATGTGTGTGTGTGTGTGTGTGTGTGTGTGTGTGTGTGTTTGTTGTTTGTTTGTTTATGAAGTAATGGGTTAATCTTTGAGCAAAGGGGAAAAAATACAATTCCCAGTGTGGATCCAATAGTGTGTGGTACTTTCGGTCTAAAAGATAAGACAAGGAATGATTGCACATTATTATGTGTAATATTAGTCTGAAGCTCAAATGCACAAAAGCCATATATCATGCAGCTCTCATATTCATGATTGCCTCTGTCATTCCTTACATCTGTGTCTAAATTGATTCAGTTTCCTACACACTGTATTCAACCATTGTGTGTGTGTGTGTGTGTGTGTGTGTGTGTGTGTGTGTGTGTGTGTGTGTGTGTGTGTGTGTGTGTGTGTGTGTGTGTGTGTGTGTGTAGTTCTGTGCACTTTGTAGATGGCTGGTGGGGAAGGACTCTTTTGTTCTCTACATGAGGCCGAAGGACAACCAGGTGGGAATGGTGATCCTCTATGATAAAGGCTTTTTCCATATCAAGATGAGCACCCAGGTGACTGGCGTCCATCACAGAGTCACCATCGAGGACCTCTGCAGGCAGGCATCTGTTCTTATCATATTTACATTTTGCTGTGATGGCATAGCTATACATTTGTACTGACTGTACTCCTACACAGATTACTCGTGTGATGTGTTTCTATATCTCTGTATACTTGCCACAAATGTCACATCCATATTGTTTTGGGGACAACACATGCTGTCTTCATCTGGCTCTACCACCAAACGTGTGATGGACTTAAAACAGAACTGTTGCTGATATGCCAGAGTAATGTGAAATCTGTGTAAAAACTACAGCATGTATGGCTGCTCTCTTGTCTGCTCGAAGGGCACTAGCACTTAGGTCTTTTTAATTTTGGCAGCCTACTTGATGGGGCCATTTAATCCATTATCTCAATTGTTCATTTATTCCATTCTTAAAAGCATAGGAAAGATGTTGACCTTGTAGGACAACCATTATAAATCATTCATCCTCATCAGTGAAAACAGAAACACACAATAATTCATTTGAATAATAACATTTTATTTAGTTGAGCCCTTTTCCAGACAGTCACCAAAAAAGACCACATATCAAGAAAAAAAATGCATAGACTGCATTAGAACATATAAGCTAATAGAGTAATACTCCAGCCACAAAGGCTGGATAAAGTTGTAGGACAATGATGGGACATTAATGTCAAAGGTCCTTTATTCCAATTGGTTTGCAATCTTTAATGGGAGATATGGGATATATGAACTGCCCATATCTACAGTCAGAGTCTGATGTTAATCCAGTGTGCAACTTTAATGCCATTGGTTTAGCAGCCGTAGAGATTTTTTATCAGAACCTCAGGGAAAATTTCGATGTGAAATTGTGTCCTAACAGGTAGTGAGTGTCATTAAAACATTTCTTTGTCTTGAGAGAAAATTAAACACTAATGAATTTGAAAAGTTTTTTTAAGCTGGATTAATAGATTTGTCCACTTTTGCAAAGAAGAACTTACAGACACAACATTAGCGGCCAAGTCGCATTTCTGGCCACCATTTGTTTTAGTCTCCATCAACTCCCAAGAAAAAAATACTAGGTATGTTGTGTTTTGAGGAAGTAACAGGTCTTTAATGAAAGCTCAACTGAATAGAAATCTTGCAACAATGGTAGGTGGTGATCCAAATGAGAGGAGGAGTGGAGGAAGACGAGGCAGGCATGAAACACAGGTAGTGTTGACAAACTGACCGAAGAGCCGGTTAATTAACCCGACTCGTGTCACTGAACCAGGAGAATCGAGTGCCATACGTCAATGAACCGACTCACTCCTGTTTTTTTCTTTTACCTCATTCGTGCCGTTGTGTGTAGCTGGTATTCTTCTGCTACTGTGTGTGTAGTAATCTAGCTCATTAGCCACTGGAGTGGTGGTGGTAGAATCAATCAGGAAATTATCTAACTAGACCGCGCACCAGGCTACTTAACAAGACCGAATGTAACCTTGCAACCGGCAGCTCGAGTCTAATGTAATCAAGCGGTGTCTTGGTTCTCGGCAAGTTTGAGTTATTAACCAAGTTTCTGGTGTAGATGATTGTGTTCATGGCAATTCACACATTATCGATGGGGAAGTACATCACATACAAATACACGTCATGTTATCTTGGTAGTTATGTTAAGTTAAATGTTAGCGAAGTGAATGTTGTTACATGGTAGGTATGCTGTCACGAGGAAACCACGCACCAGGCTACTGAACGTAACTGTAAGGACCGTAACCGAGGGTACTGCATGAATCTATATTCAAACGGGTGTCTAGGTTGTCGGCAAGTTTGAGTTATGAACCGATCCCAGAAGCCTTTATTTCTCGTGCATCTTAGATGATTGTGTACATAGAAATTCATAGGCTACATTATCGATGGATATCACATACAAATACACATCATGTTATCTTAGTAGTTATGTTAAGTTAAATTGGTTCCTGTCGGGGGAAGTAAACACGCGATCACCCCCCCAAAAAAAACAAAAGGGTAACATTTAGTAGTTTGAAAATGGTGTGGAAAAATGTACTTGGCAAAATAAGGTATGAAATTGCTATCAGCACTGAAGCTCAGATACTGTTTTGGCACCAGTATCAAAATCTTTCACCGATAATTCTTTTGATCTTCTGTCAACAAACCATCAACATAATACGTAGAAAGAATTTAATCTATTATTATGAAAATTATAAAATCCAGAAAAATATCTACTTAATAATAACTAAACTCCAGACATTCAACAACTGCCACAATTCCTCAACACCTGCAGTCATCAGCCCTCCTCAGAGATTAAGTCCTGTCCAATTGTGTCAACTTTACCCAGTGCCTCCACAGGTGTCTAAGGCCCTGCCTCCCAGAGTGACGGAGCCATCATAATACATCACAGCTCAGAGTGGAAGAGTGGCAGCACCCAGCTAGCCTACTGTACTGTGTGGGCCCCTGGGCACGGAGATGGGATAGATACTCAGATCATTCTCTAGATGCCTGGGATGATTCTTTTAGGATATGGCAGAACATTTTGTCTGCATGTGACTCCCACAGTGCTTTCTTACAGGGGTCAGGATTCAGACCAGAAGAATGGTTGGATGAATCGAGTGGCCGGAGGGGGATTGTAAAAAAAAAAGAAAGGATGTGTGAGACCTGGCAGTGGTTAGGTTGATTTGCTCAGTACTGTGGTCCCTGCTGTTGCCCTCTCACTGGTGTTGCTCACAAAAGTGTTCCGCCAAAAACCCTCTTGTCGCCATGGCACCCCAGGCCCAGGCATGATTGACACCCTGTCACATTATCTTATGACAGCGCTGGTGGGGAGAGAGTGCTGAGGAGTGATACTGGGAAGTGGCTGGGGACTTGCGCGCACACACACACACACACACACACACACACTCACGCATGCCTGCATACATATACAGTAGACACAAATGCACCCTAAAGAGCTCCAACACACTTGCTCCAACACACAAGCTGGGCATTGGAAGTACAACTCAGCCATGATGTGTGTGTGTGTGTGTGTGTGTGTGTGTGTGTGTGTGTGTGTGGTGTGTGTGTGTTTGTACTAATGCTCTAGAGGCAGAATTCACCAAACACAGGAAGGTAATAGAGGGGCGCAGATGTTTTGCACATTGTGTACATCGTGTTGCAGAGACATGCTATTTCAGGCAGCAGGGTGTATAGTACAGTCTGCTGATTTCATTTATGAGATGAACATCAGTTTCTATGGATAGAGGTAGCTCCAGGCTTTTATTTATGTCATTCTATACCCAAGAAACCAATTCATTATAGCAATGTAACATCTCTGGCATATGTACCGAGGAGTTGTAAATCAGCAACAAGGTCTAAAAATAGATGAAAGTCAAACAAAGAGCGTTAAATGTTGATCTCATCTTAATATGATGGGAGACTCATAAAAAACAGTTGAATCAGTAACATTCAGCTTTTATTGAGGATTTGACAAAAAAAACAGCTTGCTGCTTATATTCCATGCAAAGTACTATATTATGTGAATTAAAGGCCCAGTGTGTAACGTGTTTAGTTGTTCATTATCAAAATTTGTGTTGCCCATTCACAAACTTGTCCTTTTTCATGAATATTTTACCACCACCATCAATTCCAAGTATTCCTTTTGGCTTGAAATTTTACATTTGCATTCGCATGAACTGGGGTAGACGCTCCATATTCATGCATCATCTTGAAATATGTTAGCTGGTAAGGGACATACTGTCACATGATAAACTCACAGGTGCTGCTAATGCTGCTAATGGGTATCGTAGCTTCCCGGCCCCGGCAAGTTTGAAGAAGGAAACGTGGAGGACCACACGTATTCAAAATCCAAATTTCAGGAACAAGAGTCTTCTTCGCTAAGAAAAAGAAAAAGGATATCAGAAAAAAAGCGTGAAGGCTACTGTAGCTGTAATACGTACTTTGAACTGCGTGGCGCGAGAGAGTTGATTGTGATATATGATCTCAATGATATATGATGGAAGAAATTCCTACACATTGGACCTTTAATGCTAAATTATCTTGTATAATGGTCACACTCATAATAGGAATGTAATGGTTAGTATTAAATGTGCCTTTAATTGGAAGGTAATAAGTCACCAACATATGCACTCTCTTAATCAGCACTACTGGCCCTTTTCCACTGCAGAACGTTTTCCAGGAACCCTTTAGGACTTAATTTTGACAGCAGAAAACCTAGTTTTGGGTTTGGATAGAGCAAACCAAGACTTTACTCATGATGTAGTACTTTCCCATGGCCTATAGGAACTCATGTTGGAGTTTGCATTGCTTAAAGGACAAATCCGGCGCAAAATAAACCTAGGGGTTCATAACACATGTACCAAGTCGACCGTTCTCTGGGATATCTTTTCATACTAATCGAATGTGACCAGTTTTAGCACAAACCGCTAATTACCTTATAACGCTAGTCACGGGCACGGGTAAAGTAAAAAGAAATCACTATTTCTATACCACTAACAAGGCTCAAAATAGCACCACACTTCCACGGTAGCAGAACGAGGGTCCCTACATGTAAACTGAAGCATTGAGAACTTTGTAAGTGTACAGACAGTTTATTAAAAAGATAGTTTATAAAGAAAATACCGTTCAGGTATACAGGCGGGCACCATCTTGGGAAAACAGTCACAACCGGTCGAACGACGAACTTCGTGCTTGAGCTATGTTACTGGTTACTGGTTGCACGGCGGTCGTTGTTTGACTGGTCATGATTGTACCCAAGATGGCGCCCGCCTGTATATGTGAACGATTAGCATGAAAACATATCCCAGAAAACGGTCGTACACGTGTTATTAAAGGAGAATTCCGGCCAATTTTACGTTAATCTTGATCACTATAGCTACGCGAGTACTTTCGATAGAAAAAAACCCAACCCGAATCAGTGCAGGTAACACGGAGAAGCTGCAGCTACATGTACAAGTGTCCCCTGAGCTAAAACGGCAGTTGTTGGGGCAAGTTTTAGAGTGCCTTTGTGCCTCTTAACAGACACAAAATGCAACTAATATGTCTGTGCCACATGAACAGGGCCCTTATGTGTCAACAAGATGCGTTTTCAACTCAGACAGCGTTTAAATTCACCTGCCCTGGTCCCTGTCTCGATCCTGCCGGTAGCTAGCTTGCCCTGCTAGCTGATAGCCGTTAGCCGTTAGCTGCTAGCTGCCCTCCGGTGAGTGTATTCAGACAGGCTTCTGTGATAATCATCCCAATAACAATCCACGGAGCGGTGGTGGTGTGGATATGTCCTCCAGAGGACAGGTCATGTCACGTCTTGAAGTTTATTCCCTCCTAAAAAAAAACAGTAGTGCGGTAGTGGCTGTTAGCTGCTAGCTGCCCTCCGGTGAGTGTGTACAGCCAGATAGCCGTTAGCTGTTAGCTGCTAGCTGCCCTCCGGTGAGTGTGTACAGCCAGATAGCCGTTAGCAGCTAGCTGCCGTCCGGTGAGTGTATTCAGCCAGGCTTCTGTGATAATCATCCCAATAACAATCCACAGAGCGGTGGTGGTGTTGCTATGTCCTCCAGTTACTGAAGGCTAGCTTTAGCTTGCACTTGGAGCAGAAAGTTCATCTGCCTGTTGCCCCTCTGTCTGTCTTGTTCTTTCCAACTCTTGTGAGGCTAGTTCTTCGTCTGTATACTCAGGTTCGAATAAATAAGGACGACCATCAAACTCAAAAGGCTCTTCCGTGTGTTGTATATCTACTATGTTCTCCATAGTTACGTTACTCCAAGCTTCTTCCCTTGTGAACAACTCCGCTCTTCACTCTTCACACACTACTCTTTACCTTTTCCTGCTACAACTAAATTCCCAGGAGACAGCGCGATGCTACAGCTAAGCTTCAGTAACGCTATTACTGTGCAACCCACAGATATCGTTTATCCCGTTTCCATGTAGTTACATAGTCACTGATATGGTCATAACCACTACAGTGCTCAATTACCTATTCTGAGGGGGAAATAATCTAAACTTTTTGCTGCGAAGGCATGATCTGTCCTATGCAGGACATCCACCAGACCACCGCCGCTCCGTGGATTGTTATTGGGATGATTATCACAGAAGCCTGGCTGAATACACTCACCGGAGGGCAGCTAGCAGCTAACGGCTATCTGGCTGTACACACTCACCGGAGGGCAGCTAGCAGCTAATGGCTAACGGCTATCAGCTAGCAGGGCAAGCTAGCTACCGGCAGGATCGAGACAAGGACCAGGGTAGGTGAATTTAAACACTGTCTGAGTTGAAAACTCATCTTGTTGACACGTAAGGGCCCTGTTCATGTGGCACAGACATATTAATTGTATTTTGTTCCTGGTAAGAGGCACAAAGGCACTCTAAAACTTGCCCCGACCACTGCCGTTTTAGCTCAGGGGACGCTTGTAGTACATAGCTGCAGCTTCTCCGTGTTACCTGCACTGATTCGGGATTCTATCGAAAGTACTCGCGTAGCTATAGTGATCAAGATTAATGTAAAAATTGGCCGGAATTCTCCTTTAACCCCTAGGTTCATGTTGCGCCAGATTTGTCCTTTAACGTTATTGAGACGTTGCTGAAAGCCTTGAGACACTGTTCATCAGTCATCTGGACTACAAGTAAGCCTAGTTGTTGCTAGTGTTAATATTATGACTTATTATGAGTTTCTTTTAAATGTAACTTTCTTTAGATGAAGTCCAGCTACCCAAATAGTATACAAACGAGCAAGACAAGAGAGATTAGGCTGACAAGAGAGATAGAGCAAGTCAGACAAAACATATCCCTCTTTGCTAATTCTTTCTAAATAAAGCAGAAAAAGAACCAGGAAACACTCAGAAGCTCATCGCTTCTTTACAGAAAGGCTGTCTGTCTAAGGCAGACAATTTGCTTTTGCGGCACATTCAATCTCTCTTTACTCCACTGCATGTCTTCGTTTAAGCATTAATTTAAACATCACACAATTGTAGACTTGTATATTCTGAGATGCAAATGTTGCATCTCAAAGAAAGTTGTGGTTTTCAGTTTTCAGTCTAATCTTTATGGTTCTTAAGGCACGTGGAAAAACAAATGCATATGCAGCAATGGGACTTGTTCCTGATTTGGTTTTTTGGATTTCGTAGTTCCTGGGATTGTTTAAGTGAAAGCCTCAGCCAAGACTTCTCCACACACCTTGCCACATTATATATTCAACCCTCAAGCCCAAAATCTGCTGTCAAGGCCATCACATTCTCTTTACTTTCAACAGACAACTTTTGGAAGTAGAGCTGAACTGAAGTAGAGCTGAATCTGTCACACAATTTTCAGAAACTAACTTATTTTAACGTTTATTTACCATGAAACCTCACAGTGTGACTACGCGAAAAAACACTAAAAATATGATATGTTACAGGCTTCAGTCTTCGTCAGGAGTTGTTACGGACAGGTTGATGTTCTTAGGTCTCTAAGTAGAACAGACAGTGGTAACTCTTGTAAATGGGATTCGCAGGGAGCCATTGCCAGCATTGGGCCACCAATGTTTGTCCACATGGGTATGACCCTTTCGAGGGCCAGGTCAGGGCATGCATGCCAGTAACAGCTGGGTGAGGATGATGGGTGTCAGACCACGGCACACGTCAAAGCCCAGACAAGCATCTGACAGCTGGATGACATTGAACTGGGCGTTAAGGAGAATTGTTGTGTTCCTCTTTATTATCGATAAAATGCATTTTCATAAACTATAATGATAAGATATTTTACATATGTTAAATTTAAATTGTATGTATTATGTTAATTTCATACACCACCTGTAAGCTAAACCACTCATTGTCAGAGAATCGGGACATTCATCTTTCCCCATCAATTATTTGGCAGGTGTATTGAGCAGAGTCAGGCCAATATGAAGTCGCCATTAGCATCTGAGGCCCTCTTTAAGGGTGGATATTCATCCACCTCCGTCTCTCACACTGAGAGGTGGAGGCTAATCTCTCAGGGTACCCCTAACCCCTATTGCCCCCCTCTCTTCCCTCCTTTCCCCTCTGGAGGCCTGCATAAAGACTCTGCATGGATGAGTGAGTCAACAAATTACCACAGCCAATAAATGGGAAAAAATGATCTGCCTCTTTATATGCCACCAGTCTCTTATTTTCTCTCTCTTTTCCCTTCTCTTCTCTTTACTGTTTTCCTCACTCTCTCCTTCCCCCTTACCTTACTGACCTCTATTTGGTTATTGTCCCAGGCTTTTAAATAAACATGATCTTAGCCTGAGCTTCTCCTTATTGCATTCAGTTAGAGCATCCATCCTCATGCTTGACTGGTTGTGTCCATCAGCTCAGGGGAGCCTGACTTGCTGCAAAATCCCAGCAAAACACATGAAACTGCTATAGCTGTTGGTCTAACCTTTGAGTGTCTCCTAAGGAGCACAGTGATATTTGCACTTAATAAAATTATGCCTACCAGGAGAATATGCCACTGACATTTGCCATTTGTCAAGTTGAGGTGGCAGTGAGGCTTTAGGAGTCATTAGTGTTTGGGTACAGTCGAGAGTTCCTTAGCCTGTAGCCACGCTTTACTGTAAATTGGAGCAATCTTTGTAAAGATCATATGTAACTGCCACATAACATGAAATGAGCATGACACTGATTGTGTTTTGTGTCCATCTTTCACACAGCACAAAGTAAATCATTCTTTTATTCTAACGCAGTGTCACATTTACAGTAGTAGTAAGTAAACCTTATTAATTAAAATTAAACATTAAACATTTGTGTACTAATAGTGTACCAGGATGTAGTGTGTATGTAGTGATAGTGGTAGGGAACAAGATGTGAAGTTAGGGAATAAAGGGGGTAACAATCTGGGAACATATAAACAACTTATAGTTATTATTTTTTTTAACCTATTATATTATTAAAGGGTACAGTATGGACTACTGAGCAACAATCTGGCATTTTGGATAAATTTAAAGAGAGGGTATACTGTAAGTATTTTTAACTACTGAGTACTATTATGAGGTACGTAAGCATGACCATCATTAAGAGCCAACAACCACAGTGACATATAGGCTATAGGCCTACAGTGTGTTCCTGACAATACTCCCCTGCACCTCTGTTTGTTTCAAAGTAAAACCACAAATGTACCCCCAAAGTTATTAAGTAAGTACCCCCAAAAAAAAGAAAAGAAAAAGCCTATCCTCTTAAGTAAGTAGTATATATTATAGTAATTTTTGAAATAAATCACAACAGATTTATTACATGTTACTAACTACTTAACCTTTAATTAGAACTAAACATCTTCTCCCAAACTTCCAGCTTTGTTGCGTAGTAGGTCATACTGTACCTGTATAGATACAAAGTAGGTAAAAAATACATAGAGTATGAATTATTTTTAAGTTCACTGACTGTTACCTCCTTATTCTCCTCACACCTTCTACCTACATGTAGGTTTCAGTACATATTGTACTTAGTACAAAAAATGACACTGTGAATTGTGAAGAATTACGTTGTATATTGTGGGTCCTATTCTATTTTTTTGTAAGATAATTTTTTGGGCATTTTAGGCCTTTATTTGTATAGGACAGCTGAAGACATGAAGGGAGAGAGAGGGGGAACGGCATGCAGCAAAGGGCCGCAGGTTGGAGCCAAACCCGTGGCCGCTGCGTCAAGGAGTGCACCTCAATATATGGGCACACACTCTACAAGGTGAGCTTCCCAGGCGCCATAGGGGCCCTATTCTAAAGTGTTACTTAAAGAAAAATTAGAGATCAAAGAGGAGCTTAGAATCAGGGGCACAGTTACTGTAACAACCTTAGCCCATGCAGAGTGATAGATGTTGCAGGTGTCGTGCCCTTCCCTGATATAGTCCAAAAGAGGTCATGCTGTGTACAGTAGGTATTTATTTCCTCCTGTTGTTGTAGGGCAAGAGTAAAGGACAAAAGAAAAATGCCCAGCATTATTTACAAGGGATGGGTTACCCAGTGATAACAAATTTCAGTGCACACCAACTTGAATCATTTTAATTCATTTCTTCTTGACTAGACAAAATTAGCTTCATCTGTAAATCTAATGTTATTCAGTTATGTTTCAATCCATATTAGACATACAGTACATATATACATTGGAAGTGACTTATTCTACATAGCTGCCAATAATAGTGATGAGAAGCATTCTACAACATGTGTCTTTCCTCACAAACACAGCCGTTGTTATGAATATGATGAATTTGGCCTAGATTAAACATACAGACCATAAGAATGTTTGCTTGTTAGGTGCTCTGAGCATGTTGTTGGTGCTTTAAAGTTTAGGGAATGTAGGTTGTGTTTTAAAGTGCATCTTCATTCTAAAATTATTTTTGAAGTCGCCATCAATAACAATGTGATGCATTGGGAATTCAACAGAGATATTACAATGAACATAAAAGAACAGTCATATACAGTGCCTATAAAAAGTAGCCTATTCTCTATGCCATTCCCCTTAGACATTTTCATGTTTTATTCCCAAGGAAAAGAAAAAGTATGTAGTCTTTGTTAAAGTTCCTGAAAACTTATGTTGTATCTAGTACGTGTTTGTTTGTAACATTATATATTCATGACTAAAATAAGGAACAACCAAAATTAAAAAAAAGAAAAAAAAAAGAGTTTAACACTCAAAAGTGTACTGATTCATCAGGCCTGGGTGTGGTTTCATCAGATTTGTTTGACAGCTGCTTGGCAACACAAATAAGCAAATAATCCCACAACTGGCATCACACTTTGATTCAAATACAGCTAAATCCTAATTGGTGCAAGGAAACGGCCTTCCACTGTGCTCACGTAGGATCCTATAGCTCAAAGAAGCTGTTTGAGAAAAATATTTTGGGGTAGCTTTAAATGAAAACCACTAAAGTTGTACGTGTTTTAAAAGATGTACTTTTGATTAAATCGGAATATATTTAATCTAATCATTACTTCTATGACAACAGTCATATTGCAAACAGACTTTGGCATATTGGTGGTGTCGTTAAATTTGTTTCAGACATTTTGCTGTGGTTTAATGACTTTTTCTGTTGTCTGGTGCATGCAGTATGGGTTGAACCTTGCTGCCTGCCTGTACAGATTCTTGTTTATTTGTTAGTGATGCTGGTTATTCTTTTCCAACAACCTCCCTTTAATGGTTGCCTGCATGAAACACGATATTGCTCTTTAGTTACTTATCTGTAAATTGTATTGTTTTCATAGTGTGTTAGACTCCTCTCTAACTGATGCTGGGATTTGCTTCCATCATTAGACTACCCTTAAACTCACCCTAATCAATTTTTAGCTTAGTATTCATAGCACTTTCACCATATTATTTAAGCCATATATTTTATTCAAAAAGCAGCACAGTCACACTGGAAAAATGACCAAAAAAATGTAATCTTCATTGCACGCAGACTAAGATAATGTGGAAAACATAAGACTCGTGATAAATTAATTCCTTACATAGTTCATTTTTGTTTGGGAGCTGATGTAGCTCAGAATACCGTGATAGCGGTTATAAAACAGAACTGATAATGGTTTTGTGGGTTTGAATCTTGTCTGCATATTTTTATGTTTTTCTTCTGGGCTCCTTCTGGGTGGTTCTAGAGTGGTCATCTATCAATCGGAAGGTCGGTGGTTCGATCCCTGGCCCTGCAGTCCCATGTTGAAGTGTCCTTGGGCAAGACACTGAACCCTGAATTGCTCCAGATGCTGCGCCATCAGTGTGTGAATGTTTATCTGATGAGCAGGTGGTAGCTTGTAAGCCAGCCTCAGCCACCAGGGTATGAATGTGTGTGAGTGAATGGTTCCTGTACTATGTAAAAGCACTTTGAGAAGTCGTTAAGACTAGAAAAGTACGATATAAATGCAGTCAATTTAAATTTACTTGAATGAAAAGATTTACAATATTTTCTAATGCAGGGGTGTCACACTCAATTTCAGTAAGGGCCACACTGGAAAATGAGGGCCAGACATCTCAATCACATCTCAAGGGCCAGACATGTATAGTTTATTGACATGCTTTTATTAATCGAAAGTCAAATATTTTTGACTGTATTATTGCATGTCTCATATAGCCTTCTCACATACAAGTTGGTCAACATAAAGCCCTAACATATCAGCAAAAAATTATATGAATGTGAATATAAATGAAATGAATATGCATAGCTCTGGTTCTGTGGGAATTTCTCAAAAAGAGTCTCAAAGTCCGCAAATCTGCCAAATTCTGCTTTGAGTGTTGTGTAATTGCAGTTTGAAAAATTTTGGTTTGGCGCACAACTAGGTGGGCCAACATTTATTGTGAACCTAAATTGATATGTGGGCCAGATCAAAATTTGCGAGGGCCAGATTTGGCCCCCGGGCCATGACTTTGACACGTGTTGTAATGATTCTCACGTGACACAAGATTTAACAGTCACCACAACAACCCCTGCACTATATTTTCTGTAGATTACCCTTCTGAAGCCAGAGAGAGTAGTTGCATTCATTTAACTGGCCCCTCAATCTTAAATTAAACAAGTGCTTCCTGCCTACTCTTCGAAAGCTAAAAAATATTAGAAGGCTGCAGGAATTGTGAAGTATGATTTATTTAATGCCATTCTTGATTTGGTTTATTTCCTGTTTTAGTCTTATATTTTCATTATGAACAATCATGCCCTCTGGTATTTGGTGTAACATATAAGCCTAACTTAACACAAATAATAAACAAATACCACTATAGAGAGAATGGGGTAGTAGACTTTCTCTTCAGGAATGTTTTAATAAAATTGATGATATATGTCAACCCTGCCACCCCTTTGAATGATAATCATCTGCTAATTTCTGTCTATATCTGGCTCCTCTTCCTCTTTTTGGTCATGTGAGTGTCATTGTGTGGACCGAAAAGGCAGCATGTATGCATGCATGCCAGAAAACTGACTAACCAGCTGCTGGAGCTTCCAGAAGCAGGTGTATTTGACCTAAAATCACTGATCAAACATGTATTAATTTCCATCAATTTCTAGAAACTAGGCCCACCAGTGGGGATTAGGTGCACCATAAAGGGAGCAAATACTATTTTAACTTACTTTGGATGTCTGTAGAGATTTGTTTTTCATTTGACATTAAAGAGTTTGTTCCTACTTAATCATTTGTCAGTGATGCAAAGTTGTAAAACCATAAAACATGAATAAATCCCAGAGGTGGAGCTAATTTTATTGGTATCACTAAGAAGTTCTTTTGTCAGTACAGATACGCAAACAAAAATGGAAACTATTCAGAGCTAATCATATGCAACTGTCTGCTCAGTGTTCTACAGTCTCATTATAAACCCTTTGGAAGATCAAACTTGCAAAAGAAATGGAGGCACAGGCAAGATGCTGCACTTTTGTGTATTTGTGAGCACTCAGAAGGACAGAAATGGAAGCAGCCTGAACTCCAGAATGCTTCCCCTTCTCTCACCCAGAGACTGATACAACAAAAGCCTGTGTCTGCGCTTCAGTGAGTCTGGATCCCTTGGCCTCCATTACTCCTTAACACTGTATACTCCCCACCACTTATATACAGTATGTACTAAGTTAGCAAACTAACACAACATTCTGGTAATCCTACAATTGTGGTATCATCTTGTGTGTGCATCCGTGTGTGTGCCCATAGAGACAGACTCCCTGTAGAGCCACATCAGTAATAATGAATTGTGTGGAGACTGGAGAGGCCCGTTTCTGGCAGCATGAAGACTATACTGTAACTTCATCCTCAACTATCAGGTCAAGCTCAACAAACCATTTGATGGTACACTTACTGACTTGCTTGTTTGGCTTCCTTACTGTTTTGAACTAGCTTGAACATGTATGTCGAGTCTGTGTCCTAGGAGCTTATCAAGTTAAAAAGTCAGATGACTGCAGCTATCATCTAAATGAAGCGGGATAATTAGGTTTCCTTTGACAATTAAAATCAGGTTACAAACAAGTAAACCAGATTTATCCCAATAATCTTGTGACCAGACACGTATCCTGGCAAGTCCTGTCCCCAGTGTGAAATTAATTGCTGTGAAGTTGCCATGCCAAATATCAAAATCTTATTTTAAAATCAGATCTACACTGTCTTAAAAAATCAGAACTGTGCCAAGCCAAGCAGAAAATAATCAGTAACATCACACATTCCATGAAGGACACTGATTTTCACTTTGATACTGTTTGATGTTGTTTGATTTTGTTTGTTTGCTTTTGCGCATGTACCCACGTGCCGGCCTGTGTGTATGTGCGGGCATGCATGCGCCTCACATGAGTTCGAATTTTCGGAATCTGAAAAATGAAGTGTGACTGCAGAGCAGAGAAAGGTTACGTTTGGAAAACAAACTATATGACAATAGCGTTCTCTTTTGATATCGTGATTGGCAATCTTCAAATGCAGCCAAACAAAGGAAGGCATAAAAACAAAAAAACAAAAGGAAAGGCAAAATTGTAGTTGTCACTTTGTACCTGAGTTGTCCCAAACTATCCCATTCTGCAGCCAGTGGGGGTTTCTGTCAGTTGGCAGCAGACTTCTATATTTCTCTGCCTCTGTCAACGACATTCCATTTCTCTGTCTGGGCTTTCATACATCTCTGGGTCTAGGACTTTAAATGACTACTGTAGGTTGGACACAGAGGGAGGAGGGGGCTGATGACAAATACATAGATTAAAATCATTCACAATTTCCAGAGAAAGGGGAGGGAAATGTTGGCAGGTGCAGACCGACCGAAATTAAAGGCAGTCTTTGATCTCAGTAGAATAAGAAACTACGTATGGATGCCTTTTGAGCTGAGGAGGAAGCACGTTGTTCTTTTGTGTGAATGCACAATGTTCTTCCAGCACACAATGATGGAGTCTGAGAGCCATTCTTCTTCAGCTTGACCTGACTGTAGCATATGATGCTGGTTTCTATTTGTTTGTTTGCTTTGAAGACTTTTATGGTCAGATACAAAATTCACAGAATGCCTTGGTTTGATATTGGAGTAGAAATACAGAACAAGACAGTCAGGGATGTAGCCATTTCGTTCAGAGTTGGCGGTTTACAAAGGTATGGATAATGGTTTGATCTCCAGTGCAGATAGGTCTTTCCTTTAGGACATCTTGTCTATTCTGATGTGAAATCATTCCTATACAATGCTGCTTCTTCTGTCATTGTTAGTACATTACAGTCAAATTTCCTAATTCTCATTGCAGAGTTAATGCTATGCTTCTTCATAATGTCATATCCATTTTCTGCTCCCTTGCTCGCAAACACCATATTCATGCACAATTTGACATAATGGCAGAGTTAAAAACATGAAATTATAAGGTAATGTCTCACCGAGGGCTATAATCACATTAAAAAATGCTTTCCCAGTGATCTGTAAGATTGCTCGCTGCAGTGAAATTTAATAGTTTGAGCATAGCACCCTCTACAGGTAGGCATTATTCCATGCTAATAATACCCTCAATGTTCAGACTGAAGTGGAGGCTCTCATTGTTACCCTTTCACTGCAATTACAGGCCTTTCTACTTTGATTGGTGGGTAATTGAATTGGTTTGAGCCTGTATGATTTCCTTCCACATTTGTCACTCATATTCCAATCTTGGCTACAGATCAGACAAAGCCCGTCTTCTAGTAATTAAAGACGCCAAAGCCAGGTGTAGAACTGGGGAACTAGGGAACCATAGCCAGATGAATGGGACTGATTAGGTGTTTAGTGAAAATGAGATTTTCTGGCTCAAAGACAAAGTACAGCCTCTCACTTGGTGCTCGGTGATCGGTGGGGTGGCAATTGACTGCTGTTGATGAGGAACATGGAGGTAAAGGCCTGAAAAATGACTTCCTGCATTCATCACATTTACAAAGGAGCCGCAGTTTCATAGTAATAGAGTCTAAATCTGAGAGATATATTTCAAGCATGAAACACGCTTTTAAATTGAACTTATATGGAAAAATAGAAGATGTTTGTTCTAATTATGCAGAAAACAGCCAGTCCCAGATCAGTTATGGTAAAGATTATACTGTAAAGCACAGAGAAAAACCAGTGAAATGACAGCTTTAAAATTTGAGTGGGAAAGTGAAACTGAAGTTGAATTTAAGCTGAGGCAGTTTTATCTCACCATTACTGTTTTCATACTATCTTACAAGACAGTTTACCTATACATCATGCAGCGATGGTGTTCTTTAAGTTCACATGGGGAAGAAAGAGCCATTTAATTTCTTAAACATAGTAACTTAAAAAAAAAGTTTAATTGTACTTTTAATCGTTTTGTAGCCAACGCATGAGTAATAAAAAGAGTGGGTCTTATTTCTGCATATTCAATGAATGTGGTCAAAGAATCATGGTCCTAAGTGAACGACAGCTGTGGTCAGGTCAAGGTGAGTGGACTTTGAGCGGTGGATGTACGCCAAATGACTGAGTGGAAAATGAGAGTTCTTTCTCCCTTCATTGAGACTGGAATGGATTTTAATCAACACATTATGCCAGTTGTTAATTGCTTTTGCCGCCTGCTGCTAAAATAATTTGCTACTTTTTTTATTGTAGTAGTAGCCATCTGTTTCAAAACACAGGGACAGGATCAGGCCCAGACCTGGGGTGGATGTTGACATGAGATACAGGCGGCTAATTTGCACTGCCACCACCTTATTTATGAGGCCAAGAATGTGTGGAAAGGAGGGAAATATTCACAACAAGGATCTAAAATGGAGAGCAAGCTACATTGAAATGATGAAAATAGAATATTCATCTTCATAAAAAGACATATAAAAAGGGGCCTTCATTCATAATCACACTTCATTATGTAGTCATGTACTAAAACGACAAATGACTAGTCACTTCTGTACAAATGCACATACCAGATAATCCTGTGCATCTTTTGAAATAGATGTCATTTTGGCCTTGAGGAACAATGGTCTCCTTATGAGGCTTACCCTGCTTTAACCCTTGTTGGTATCCCTTAATTGCTCAAGGCTGCAGACAGACACTCTCAATAGTGTCTAGAAGGGACAATAGCCATGAGGAGCTCAGTGAGAGAAAGTTTTTAACCTGCTTCACCTCATATTTACTCTAATCAGTCTTACTGTTGAGGCACTCATCACTGGTTGTATGGATTGAGAGCATAACACCTTTACACTTCTCTTTGGTCTGGTGCTCAATTTATGGTTTATAGGCAAGTTTCTATTTGAGTGAAGGAGTGAGTGCATTATTTTGCGCTCCTTGGTGCCATGGTGCTTCGACATCAGCAAAAGAGACACACAATGAAGAGGAGTTTAAGTAAAGACAAGATGGAAAGTAGTTGCAGCCAAGATGAAAAGTGAATCAAGGATTGAGTATCCTATATGCTCTTGGCAAAGGTGTTGGAATCTGTCGGCCAATGATAAATCAGATCATGAGGAATCTCACCACTTACATCTCTGCCATTCGAAACATTTATACATTCAAGGGCAATCACACCTCATTTCTGCTTAATAATCAGATAACATGGTCACATTGTCTGTGTGAAGTCTCAGAGGTATACATTCAGACTTTCTGTGAGAGGGTGACAAGTTTGCTCTAAATTATATTTACTTTCCAACAATTCCTCCTCTAGAACTAGTTTTTAATTAGCTGTGGTCGAGAGCCATTAACAACTGTACTTGGGATGTACAGTATGTGAAGTATATGCTTTTGTATAAGAATTTCTGCTTGATGGCTCTGTCTGTCATACAGCACTGGCAGTATTAGCATCCATGTGTACAGTATGCGTGTGTGTGTGTAGTGGTCTTGTGCTGCAGTTTAGGCAGAGAATGCATTTTAAAGTCTATGTGATGCTGCGGCTGCTGCCAGGATTTGAAGGCGACATCTCAACAGGAGGGGACCAAGCCATCAAAGCCATCATGTACTTTAATTACAGGTAATCTCGACTCACAGACTCTCTTCCACTCCCTTTGCTCTTAAGAACTTCCTCCTCAATTACCAAAGTGCCTCAATTAGGCCCTAAATAAGCAGTGGACATGCACAAGGGAGAGATGGGCAAATTACAATAGAGAGGGTAAAAACAACAGGGCTTGTAAGAGCCAGTGTGATGCATAGGCAATTAAAAGACAAAAAAGTGTTCAACCACGCAGGGCGAAAATGAGAAAAAAGAGAAAAAGCCCTTTGATGAGCTAGTTCTGAGCTAAGTGGAGCTTAAGAGGCAATGGTTGAGGAGAAGAAAGAACGAGAAAAGAGAAATTAAAGACAGTTGATTGGCAAGAGGGCTGATGTCACACTGTTTCCCTACAGGACCATATGCCGGGAGGGGGGTGGTGGGGGGGGGGCACTCAATCATCGAGACTGGAATGTGTGAGTAAGTCATGATTTCTATAGAGCAAGTAGGCGTCCCACAGGCAGCTGATTCTCTCCACTCTCTCTGCTTTCCCTCACATTCATTATCCAGCCAAACCCCATACACACTCCATCAACTGTGAAACTTACTGGGCTTTTGAATGGACAAATGAAGACCCTGTCTCTTTTAATAGGCTAATTCAGTGTCTAACAAGGGCCCTTGTTCAGAAAAAAATGCTTTAGCTGCAGCCGGCAGTTGAGTGCATTAGTCAATTAGCTCAAATCTAACCTGGGGCAATTGTCTGAAAAATTAAGGAGAAAGAAATACATCATCAAGGAACACAAGGCGTAAAATGAGAGACTAATACACACACACACACACCTCTGTTTATGAGTTTGTTTGTTTGTGTGTGTGAGTGAGTGGGTGTGTGTACTCACAGTGCCTGTCTACAGGATCAACTGCATTTCATTCTGTGGACGGCAGACTCATGCTGACCTGAATCTAGGTCCACAGTAAGCTGCTGTGAGGTCATCAACGGTCATCACTGTGAAATGGAAAAAGTGCTGGGCACCAGGATAAGCAATGACTTAATATAGAGAATGTTGAGGAGGAAAAAAACTGCACAATATAATGTAATTTAACAGAACAGCCCTGCACGCCAGTCTTAGAACTGAGTCAATTCTCCTTTGCTCACTTAGTTGCATTTCATACATAGCAAGAAATGTAAAAACTAAGTTGGGACCATATAGTCAGAAAAAACATGCTCAACAGCTTATCAGGGCAGCTCAGCGTGTATCCAGGAGAGGGCAGTGTTAAGCAGAGAAGAGGTGGGGACTGCACTGGGTGTTTGATCTGAGCAGATGTGTACGAGGAGAATCATTAAACAGCATCTGTCCACTCAATTATCCCCTTCGTTAGTCTAATCCCAGGTTTTTTTTTTTACTCATACTGTAAAGGTGTAATTAAATTCCCCTTAAATTGAATCACTGTGTAAAACAAGTGATTTATGAATGCGGCAACAGGCTTTTAAAGCGATCATGGAATGGCCAAATAAGACTTGTGTTAAAGGTAACACAGGCTGCACAAAATGCACAAAACGTCTATAATCAGCATGTACAAGCATTGATTAGATAGAAGCATTTTTGTTTTATTGTGGACACAAAACCCCAACAGGAAAATAGTATTAACCATATATTTAGGGATTTAAAACTTTAGACAATTTTCAGTCTCATATTGAGCAGCGCCTGTTGGAATTTAGAATTGAACGTTTTGATAAGCAAGTGTGGATGGCTGCTTATCAGTGTCTGCTTAAAGTATGTAATGTAATGTAAAGGAAATCAAATCTGACAATTCTTTTGCTCATAAATGCCTATGCAGGCCTTTATTAGAATAATTTAATATTTGATAAAGCTACGGATTTATAATAATTTACAAAATATTTCATGTTTTAACTCGACACAAATACACAAGTTAGATTTGACTTTTAATTATATTCACGGTCATGAATCTAAAAGTTGCTTTATTTGCTTGTTCTACTGACAAGAACAAGAGGACTGGTTTAAGTATAAAGTGATTATAAGGAAATCGATATTTATACGATTGATACTGAACTCCAGAAGAGACATGATCAGAAACATGGACTAAAACAGAAGAACAAATCATTGACGTAAAGGGACATCACAACTTATTTTAGCTGCACCAATAATGTAATTATATATCTAATATATCTTATATAATCTATAATAATATAGAGCAGCAGCTTCTTGGTTTGTCTCATGAATGCAACATGTCCTTTCATGTCACCCAGTCTGCCTTAACACCATATGTGCCTGCATAGAAAAACTCAGCAATCGTAATGAGTGGAAATCACAAAGGAAAAGTAATACCTATCCCAGAGCTTTGAAATCGTGACTACATGTCAAAATGGCTGCTCAACGACAGTATCATCGATAACCTGCACGCACAGCCTGCAATACTTTCAGAAGAGCTCTGAACCTGGATAAAAAGAGATTAGAAAAAGAATTGTTTTCATTCATCAGGGGAGAGCAAGTTGAAACAACTTGAGTCAGACAGCAAGCTTCCCAGCTCATCTGTGAAAAAAAACTGCAAGATGCGCAACGCCTCATTCTCTAAATGTCGATGAGGTCGTCGCCGCTCTCGTCGCTCTCCACAGTCAGCTGACGGGTCCACCACTTCTTCACCTCTGACCCCGAAGAAGCCTCATCGTTGACAGGGTTTATCTTACACACTATGGATTTGACACTTGTGCGACCTGACACGACAAACACAAAGAACAGAGGACTCACGGCCTGATTCTTGTCATGTCAACCTACATTGCTTTGTCTTTATTTTAAAAATTCCACATCCTCTTGCCAGACCACTATTGTAAATAATAGTTTTTAATTGACTATCTCTATGTAATCTCTACAGAACTGTGCCACTTGCAATAGACCGTATACAGAGCTGTACTGTACAAACCTGCAGGCAGTCGCCACTGTCCCAGCTTCCTTTGTGGTCTCCCCAGGTCTGAAGAGTCCTGCCTGTAGCCTCCTCTGTCTGACAATGTAGGGCTGAGTAGCTGCTGGAGACCACTCATCTAAACAAAGAGGGGATATGCTTTGTTTTACCACTGCAAGCGCACACCTGCAGATTATATGATGCGCTTGCTATATATCAAGCTGTCAGCACGTGTGAGTGTGTACTGTACGCAGTGATGGTATGAATGTGGGGCTTTACCTCAGGCTGTGAAGGGTTGTCTGGGTTGTTAGCATTGTGGTCTTCACTTGGCAAGGTGGTCTCTATGCTGGGGGGGTTAAGGAAGCGACTCAACTCCTGCTGCTGGCTCTCTCTCAGGCTGTGGATGATGCTACACGACTGCTGCTGCTTCTGCAAGGGCACAGCGACATAATGTGGTCAGTGTGTGATGCTGTAGCGTGTACTGTACATGCATCTTTGCAAAAAGTTTCATTTTTCAGTTTTCATAAGGCATGTTTGTGTGTTTTCTGTTGAGAGACTAACCGCCCGGATGCGTTTGAGGCATTTCTTGAGCCACATGCGTATGGTCTGTTTGGCAACCTCTTCTTCAATGGTGTACTCCAACTGTTCCCTGGCCAACAGCTCCTCCAGCTGGAGAGACTTTCTAATGTCCACTGAGCGATATGACAGCATGCTGTTTGACACACACACACACACACACACACACACACACACACACACACACACACACACACACACACACAAAAGAGGGACATGTTTAGTGGAATATAATTATGCTTTGGGAAAACTAAAGATTATCAGGGCTTTAAAGCAAAAATACTACTTACATGTAAAGCTGTACTGTACAAGTCAACATTGCACAGAAGAAGTTTCAACCCATCAAGACCTAACTGAAGTTTTAAAGACTTCTAAACCCTGAAATTATGGGATGTTATATAATTTACAGAGTAAGTGAAGACATTCAGTCCCAATTTGTCTTTAGAAGCAGAATTTCAATTGGACAGAACTAATAAATATTTTTTGATGCAGCACCACTTAGAGATTTGGACTGATACAGTGGAGATTTAACATGTTAAGGACACTTCAGCTCAGTATTGGTGTTACATTGTGTTATCCTAGTGGGTCCCACTTAAACACTTATACACTGTTATCTGTGTTCCATGGTCACCTGAGCACATCATGGAAGGTCACATCCCCTCCACTATGCAGTCGCTCCATCTCATAGCACATGTGTTTAAACAGCAACTTGTCTTTGTCCAGGTCCACCTCCAGCCTGCCTCGGAGGAGACGAAGCAGGAACTTCACCCTGGATGTGGGGATCACACCCTGGGGAATAGAAATCATGTTGTTATTCAAGAGCCTGTGACGTGACTCAAGTCTATGATGCTGAGACTTGAATTTCTTGTGTCTAGCTTTTAAGCCTGAGAGTAAAAGACACTTAATGACCTTTCATTTTTGGGGTTGGTTGGGTGGGAGTGGGGAGTCAGTGGGATGTGGGAAGCTAGTGACTGGCAAATGTGAATAGGGTTGGGGTGGGACCAACAATATATGTTGGGGCTGCTGCTCACATTTACATTGTTCTGTATGTTATAATTGTGCATGCCTGCGCAAATGACTGAAAATGAAAGCCTACAGTACATCTGGATGTCGTAATAGATAAATGGAAGGGGGGCAGTCTACATTTTTGATCCAGCACAGACTGTTCTAATTATTTTTAGTCCTGTTACTCACGGCTATACTTCACTCCCTTCAGCCCTTCTCATTAGCTCTCATCCTGCTTTTTAACTTCTCTATATTATCCTTTGCTCATAGCCAAATGATCATCACCCTCTCCCCTCTGCGGTGTCCTCATCCTCTCTCCTATTGCTAATTTCTCACCTCCCGTTTGTCATCCACCATGTTCCAGATGATTTGGAAGTGCCTCAGGTCATTATAGCTCAGCAGCTGGTCCTCCTCGGTGGAGTAGAACAGAGAGAAGTTCTCCACGATGATGGCTGCAGCAATAGCAAGATATATCAATACTCACAGATGCAAATATTCCATGATAGCAATATAATATGTAGTTTTCATTTAAATATGCATCAATCATCTGTGTTTGTCTTACAATGAATGCAAGTTGTTCTTCTGCACTTTAAATATCCTTAAAATATCTATTTTTTTATGCTGCCATGAGTAATCAGCCCAGGCTTCTGGAAAACTCAATTAATCATATCACAATAATGCGTTGATTGAAACCCAGACTGTTATAATAATGATGATAAATGATTCTCATAACACGAGCTCAAGCAACAAGGTAAATACAACAATCACTCTTGCTCTTTTCATGCATTATTTCTTGTGTGTGTGATTTTAAGGGTATTTTCTTTTTCCAAGACATCAAAAACTCCCGACACTCACAGCAGGCAAAAAATGAACGCCTTATAGCTAGAAGCCAGTGTTGATGACGGCTTCTAGCCGAGATGCGTTAGTTTTTTGCTCACATTACATAGGAAGATTACTTATCTGTGAGTGCCAGAGTTTTTGTTTTCTTCGATCTTTGTCACTGCCGGGCACTTAATACACTGTCTAAGATTTGGAGCTGTGCGGCTACTTTCCATTTTTCTTTCTTTTTCTATAAAGAGTGTTCTTTGCAATAGGTCAGTGGTGGTGCTTATATCACAATTAGTATCTCTGGTTTATCTGGGATTTCTTTTCAGACAAGAATACAAAACATATGAAAGTGAATGGCATAGATACAGTCCATAACACCAGAGAATACACACTGTGGATAACATTCAAAAAGATGTAGAGAGATGGGTTGGTTCCATCTTAAAACTAGTATTCATTTTGATTCTACTCATGCCCTTCTGTGCAACCACTTTCCTTTTTTCTGCCATGTCATTTTGTCTCTCTCTCTTCTTATATGGTGGCCTCTGACATGAAAAAGAATTAATGCATAAAGGGGGTTTATCATTGAGCTGATAATAATCTGTAAAAAACTAAACTCCTGTCTCTGGAGAAACTCTTGTTGTGTCTTTGAAGAGATGATAAACCCAAGTGTAATTGTGCTTTATTAGCTCTGCTGTCTTGAGTTACATAAAGCAGCATGGAAAAAAGCCCTAGCCAAAGCACAAGTTTGTCATTCTTTTGAATGGCTTTTATGCATGCACACAGTTTTTTTCCCCAAACTGAAAGGGGAGTTCCCATCATGTGGCTGTGTGTGTGTCTCCACAAGGTTTAATCAATACAAGTATACATACACACACTGACCTACAAGTAGATTGAGCATGATGTAGGCTATAATGACATAAAAAGAGCAGAAGTAGATAAGTGCTCCAGCATAGTTGCCACAGTCAGTCTCCCAGTAGCGATGTTTATCCGGGGTACAGAATGGGGCCTGCACCTGGGAACAGAAAAAAAAAAAAAATATATATATATATATATATATATATATATATATATATATATATATATATATATAATTTGCATCAATGCATGGGGCGATTGAAACATACCCTACATACCCCACATCAAAAGTTCCCTGAAATGTTACAGTAAAGGGTCGGTTCAACCAAAAACTTATTTACAGAGTGATATTGCAGATAGCCATGTCAGCAGTTTTCATTGGGGCTATTTCTTTGATAGAAAGTGGTTCTAGTGAAAACTGCTGACAGTGAGGTCTGTGGAGTATTCAAAGTTATATGAACAACTGTGAGTAACCGGAGTGAGTAACTGTTAATTTTGCTGCGAGCACCACAAACAAAAATGTATTTGCCTCCATTATATTGGGGTAGCGGTAGAAAATTGAGGTGAAGCGACCCTTGCAAAACATAATATAATGTTTACAATGTACAGTATTTTTCCATATTAGGAATTGATGGTCTGTTCCTTTGTCTGTGGGGATGTGTGCTGGATCTGCAGCCCATCTTACCATGCAGTCATGCATGATTTTATTCCAATCCTCCCCTGTGACAATACGGAAGAGAACGGTGATAGCCTTGCCTGCTGTGGAGAAGTTGGCATGCCTGCAAATAGATGAGACAGACAGAATCAGTCAACTCTATAAAGATGTTTTTTACTGTATCTACTGCATATAGCCTGCAGTGTTCAACAGCGGGAACAGCAGCATAATGAAGGATGGGTGTCTGGTGAATAAGAAGATGATCTAATCCTTACCGGTTGATGTTCTCTCCGTATTTGACAGTTCCAAACAGAACAACACCAGCAAATGCGTAGCAGAGGAGGAGGAGGAACATGCCCACAATGATGAAGAAGCTCTTGTACATGCTGACTACCACAGTCAACAGCAGCATCTTCAGAGTCACCTTTATCATCACAGACAAACACACACATTTCAAAGGATATATTGTTGTTAGAATACAGATTCTTTTTTGGCAAAATGCACTAAATTGAGTATGTTCTTGCATGCAAATATACTCACATGCTTCCCACATATTGTAAAGAATCTGAAGACAATCACACATGTGCCCATCATGTAAGTATATGCATTCTAGAGGGGAAAATAATATAGTTATTTGTGTAGTATTTGGTAAAATACTTAACATGACTTAATCAGAACTCCTAAACTGTTCCCTTAATGTGACAGTAATTTATCTAACCAGTAAGGAAAAGTGCAGGACTATCCAGATGACACCCAATGATGTGACCAGTAGGTCATAGCGATTCCTTCTGCTCTGCCAGTAACCCGCTGGAGACATGGCTATCAGCTTCATGGTCACCTGGGTAACAACACCAACAAGGAACATCAGACAATACCCAGAAGAGAAAATATAAATAAGACTTGATGAATGAGGAGATAGGAGAAAAGGCTCACCTCCAGTACAAATATAAAAGTGAAGACTACTGACATGGTGGCAAGAGGAAATGTTGCTTGATATCCTACGTCCCACTGGAGAAGAGCAGGTTCGCACACATGTTAATATGTCAGTTCACATTATATTTATTTAGCACATTGGAATTAATATCTTAATTGTACTAAAAAAAATAAGGAAAAATAAATAATAAAACAAATAAACAAGACATACATTATTGAAATGACATGATGCATTGTGATATAACTCCGGATTTCCACTGGATGCGGAACGTCTGCGGACCGGCTCCGCTGCGGAACGGCTGCGTGCTCTGCCGTCCGTCAATACGCATGCGTAACGGCTGCGGATCCGCTCCGGAACGTCGGCGGAGTCATTAGATTTCCATTAAAGTCAATGTGTGTATTTCCACTGATTGCGGAATGGCTGCGGTCCGACTGCATCCCAGCTCCGGCAGTCCGCAGCCCTCCGGAGCAGATACGGAGAGCTTCTATTTTTGCCGGACGCGGGAGAGCTCCGCAGCAATTCAGCACACGGCAGATAGTGCGGGACAGGAAGTCGAGCACAGAAACAAAATAAAAATCTGGTTAATTTTCAAAATAAAATACACAGTGCTCACGGCGGATCATATTTTCCTGCACTACACCTTGAAAACACAGCACAGAGTTGTTTCCCCTCTACTCCCCTGGATGGAAACAAGCTGTTGTTGGTTTTGTGGTTCTATTCTACGTGAATTCGCGAGATATTGTGGGTCCTTGTGACTACAGCTGTCAGTCATGGCCGCAGCCGTTCCGCAGCGGAGCCGGTCCGCAGACATTCCGCATCCAGTGGAAATCCGGAGTAAGGCTTTACCTTGACTGAGAGCAGCACTGACTGTGCCAGCACCAGCACAGCAATGCCCCGTTTGAAGAAGGGATGTTGAGTAATGTCATACATCTTAGCCCGGAACCCCCCGTTTTCTGTCAGGCATATAGAAGACCAGAGATGTATTGATACCTGCACAGCTATAACAACATTTCTCTGTGGAAGATTATTTCAACATTTTCATACAGTCAGGGTAGGATTCACTGTACAAGTCAGTGATCAAATTTGAGTGTCTGAACTGGCACTGAACTGTAGCAGTGGTCTTTTATAAGTCAGCTGATGCTTAAATGTATGGTAGTGTCCCTTACTGTCCTGCAGATGGCACTCATGGACTGTTTAGGTGTTCCTGTAACACTAAATTGTGCTGCAGGTTTCACACACATTTAGGTAGGTGGATGCATTTGTGTCAAGAAAAGGTAGCAAACCCACACTACCAGTGCAAATGTGTCTTAGAGTTTTTAGACCGTAGAGTGAGGTTACAGTTACATCACTGGATAGTTCTGTATTTCACCTCCTAAAACTAAATTTTAACTTGAGCTGGAGATGTAATCTTCTCTTAGGTCCATTAGGAAACTGAAGTGGTTTAAAAATGTGATGAGAGGAGCTAATGTGATGGCTATTATTGAAGCCCATCCCAACTTTACCTAATGATACTATTTTCTCACACTGACACCAGACCTTCCTCCACAGCACTGCGAAGGAGGGTCTGGCGAGTCCACACAGCACTCCGGGATGGGAGAAAAACAGCTCTGGTTTATTGGCATTTCTTTAAACCAATCACAATCGTCTTGGGCGGCAATAAGCGACGGATTCAATGACGGTGCCTTTGCAAAATAGCCTCGGGAAGCATTTGTACATTCAAAAGTTGTTTTAGTCTCGCAACAGAAAACTCAGATTCGACAGGAGGAGCAGTTAATAGGCCTCATAAATTGACCAGAGTTTAGAATGCCAATACAAAGAAAGTGGAAGGTGATGGACATCCGTCCGAAAATGAGTCTGGCGGAATTTCTGGCGGCACCTGAACAATCCCGGAAATAAAACGTTGTCGATATAGACTAATGCTACTATAGTCCATGCACCACAGAAAGACTATAACTGCACTACAGGTTTCTGAAATTGTATTTCCCCATTCACATGCACATTTGAACATCATGCTTGTTTTATGTGTCAGCATGCTAGCTTTGAATTAGAAGAACGCTTGCATTTTATCCTTGTCACAACAAATCCTTGTTAGAAGGGATATTTATTGCAACTGTTCGTAGTGTCCACCTCAAAACAGGGAGTTTAATATCTAATGAACATGAAATATAACAACAGTAGCACATCCAGTGGCAGCCTCTGTGATTACATACTGTATGACTGCTGACCCCAGAGACAATTTTTTCAAGTGCTTTGAGTAGGGATGTGGGTAAAGGCCAGCTCAGTTCTGTAATGATCTGCCAGTAGTGAGTGAGTGGCGCCAGTGCAGAGGGCCTTTGGATGTGGATCAAAGTCAGGTTAATACTGTTGATGTCAGCAGTACTGCTGACTTGAACTGATGCCATTGATTTTCTGTTAGTTCTCAGCCTCAACTGTACTAAGAGACGATTTCCCACACTGCCTCCGAGGCACAACAATTCTCACGACTCTAATCGCTGGAGGAAGAGCAACACTGTAACTGTTAGGTATTCCTGTGTTGAAATGTGATCAATAGCTAACTAAACTCAACAGTCATCAGGTTAGTTAGTTAAAAAACGGGTAGTTTACTTCCAAAGAGGTGTGAACATTTGATACATTTGCTAAACAAATTTCCCATAGAAGGCTGTGACATGCATGATTCAGTGTCTAAACCATTTGTGTTATCTGTCCTCCTATTCAGCTTTTTCACTACTGCTGCTAGTCATCATTTGAGTGTCATGGTGAATCCACTGAGGCATCAATCCTCAATGGAAAACAAGGACTATTAAATATGGATTAATCATGCTGGTGCTACATCAACATGATGCTTGATACTGTACTGTATCACTGCTTTTGTATTACAGAATGATTGCCAAAGCCTTTGGTGTATGTGTTTTATTTTGTGTGTGAGCACCTGGGCGAGGGGGCAGGTGGAGAGGCTGGGCTATTTTCAGTCGACTCTTCAGATCCTCCCATCTCCTCTGGTCCACTGTTAGGAGAGCAGTGCCCTGGTGGTGGGAGACACAAACACATTTAAATCCTGAAGGTGGTATTTTCGCCAGCTTGGTGGTATTAAATGAATACCATGAAACTGCAACATCACCAGTTTGAATTTGGCCATTCCTGTCTGCTTCTATAGTCTCTTTACTGCCACATAAATGTAAAAACACCCCGAAAATAATAATAAAAAAAGTAGGAAGCTGTATCTTTATGTGTGGCTCTTACCTTGTTCTCGTTGAAGTTTGCAATAACAACGCCGACAAACAGGGTGAGTCCAATCATGCACCCCAGAAACACAAAGACATGGATGTAGATGCCATGGATCTGCAGGCATAGAGGTATTTAAACTGTCACGTTGTTCTTATAATGTAGAAGTCCGAAGTGAAAAAGAACACTTTAATGGAAGTGAGTGGAAAGGTAAGGTAAGGCGGGGTTCAGTACCGGTCCTACGCGGTGAATAATGACATCTCGGACCTCCACCCAGCCTTTGAGGGACAGCACTTCAAACAAAGCCAACATGGCATTTCCCACATTGTCAAAGTTAAAATTACGAGGGTTGGCCCTGAGGAAGGACAGAATGGATACATCAATCATTGGCTGAAGCTAAAGCAATTCTAAATCAAGCAGTGATAAAAAAAACAACAACAAGTAGCTATACCAGACTCTTGGTACCCAGAAACCAGGCTTCTTCTCTCCAGCCTTCAGTTTCAAATTTAGGTTCTTGGATACGCTGACATTTATTCGGAAAATACCGTGACAATCGTCCTATAACCAACAAAGCAGTTTACAGCAAAACACAGAATGAAGCAACCATTAGAATGGCATGTAAAAAAGAACATTTCATTTGCTTAAAATAAACAAACTCAGAATATGACAATAATGCTGTAATTGTTTTTGCATAATGCATATGTGGTTTTAATAAGAACCCTTTAGCTTAAAGAATTAAAAACTCATAACAATTGTTGAAGACAATATGTTTCTTCTCATTTATATTTATATGCAAGTTGGATATATAATATTATTAATGGATAATATTAATGCATAATAACTATCAGCACATTCCCAGTTCTTGGTGAGTACAAAATATGTTGATATTAGGAACCATCACTATAATTACACATATTTGACCTGTGAAGACCTGTTTAAGCATTGTACTGTTTTCTATATAATAAATGATCTGCTATAGTACAAGCTAAAGGAAGTACTATGACTGTTGTTAAGAAAGTGGGATAAAAGAAACCACTGGATTATTCAAACCATTATTGATTTGACTGAGAAAACCCCTTGTACTTATACAGCGTGTTGTTCTCTACAGGGAGTGTGAAATGGGAGGGGGTGGTTTAGTAAAGAGATTATGTTTCTTGCTGTACCCGTTTAATGATATGGGGGTCGTTGCACTTGGCAAGCTTTCCGGCAAACAGTTGAACTCCGAAGCTTGCGAACACGAGCATTAGAGTGAGGAGTAGAATGGAAACCTGCAGGAGAATCAATCAAGAGTTTAAGGCAGACAGTTCGACATAATCTAAGCCATTGAGATTAAAGAGCAAACTAAGCATGCCAGGCAGCTGTGGATTTAGAGACCTCAGCTGGGAAAATCCAAGTCAGAACCAGAGAGAATCTGTAACTGTTTAGCTTATGATAATATAATAAAATCCTTGGTAGGCAAAGCAAAAGGTAAGCAAAGACGAGAAATGGCCTGTAAATAATAACAATCCAATAAAGGTGAATGAAATGCTTTAGTGTACACATCCTTATATATATATATATATATATATATATATATATATATATATATTATATATATATATATATAGATATATATATATATATATATATATATATTATATTTGTAGATGTTTTTTGCATGTTTTAAGCCATGTACTACTATGTTTCTGCACATATCTAAAAGTGTTGCCTATTTAGTTCATCGAAGTGTGTGAATAAATGAATGTGTAGTTTCACCTCAATATCTGATTAACTAAAAAACTAACTAAAAGTTAGTTAAAAAACTAAAAAAGCTAGTAGATTCGGAGAAGAGTTGCACTTCTTTACTGCACTTAAGGGGAAATTATACATGGTTAACCACTAACCAGGAAAATCTCCTTGAATCCTTTGAGAACCTCCCGCACCACCTTCCTCATCTGGGGTACCAGCTTGAAGATCCTGAGCGGACGCAGGCAGCGCAGCATCATCAGCAGCTGAGCCCCAGACTCAGGAGGGACGTCAGGAGGCAGCCAGCACAGGAATATCAGACTCACCTACAGAGGAGTCCCACAGCAAGGACAGCGATGAACGGTTAGGGGAAAGGTAAGCATCCTGCAGATTTTACAGTTGCAATGTGTTCATGTCACAGGTTCATCATTTGATCTACGTCAACAACCCTGTAACTGTCCCGTTCCCTTATCGCAACCGACACAGACATGTTCTACTGCAACACCACTGAACAAAGATTAAATATGTCTTTTGCATGATCTACGTGCACATTAGATGCACATAAGAGTTATTTCAGAATGCCAAGAAAATGTGAAATAATGACAGTGAGGCCACCAAACTGAATTAAGTTATTTATAAGTATAAGCTACTATTTAAATAGGACAAATGACAGATCATTGGTCTACCCTCAAATACTTTTTTCCAGTGTGATTCAACCCTTATGATCAGCCCTTTGATTGGATGACATTTCTCACGAGATAGATGAAGATGTCCATGACTCCTCCGAAGTCTCTTATGACAGCTGTGGGGGTGAAGAACAGACCGTCGGCCATGATCTTCAGGTTGAGCTCAATGCTCATAAAGATCACAAACACATACTCCCCGATCTGAAACAGAGGGCACGGGTATGACAACATCTGTCCAATCATGCAGCTGCTCGCTTGCTCATGCGGCCATTGATCCATCTGCTTTTAATACCTGCAGTGTGGGGGCATGCATGACCCTGGTGAAGGGTGATTCAAACATCATGGAGATGCAGGAGCAGATGGTTACTACAATCATAACCCAGTCCAAATAGGTGACGAGGCCCAGGAGATCGCTGCAGGGACACACACATTAACATTGTTATGGTTTTTGGGAATTTATGCAGAGAAATAGTATATTCGGTGTAAGTAGGTCAAGAAAGCTATTTGGTTTGCAAACCAGCAAATACTCGGGGATAAATCAAGAGAAAGAGAGGGGGTAGAAAAAGAGAGTAGGAGAGATATCAGAAATTGAGAGTAAATAAATCTTTGTGTGTGTGTGTGTGTGTGTGTGTGTGTGTGTGTGTGTGTGTGTGTGTGTGTGTGCGTGCGTGCGTGCATGCGTGCGTGTGTATTTGCGAGCAGCCCAATCTGTTCTGCAGAAGGATGTCAGTAATATTCCCCCGACACTATCTGATACAAAGGACTGCCTCCCGCTTTCATAATCAGACTCTGTGCTCGGATGAATTACGATCAGGTTGCATAATGGGTGAAATCTATTTCACAGCTCTTTATTTCACAATTTTCATTCCGTACCACAGGTTTGGGAAAGTGCAACAGGCAGGTAATAAGGTGCAGAATTAATAAGTATTTCAATGTTGTAGAATGAACAGATCAATAGAGAGTGAAGGAATCAATAATTCATCACACTTACTACAGCTGGTGGTATTTGGTGTTCTTCACTGCTCCTGTTATGGGGTCAGTTTTGGATCTAAATATGAATTCATACAAATAAAATAAATTGTCAACATTTTGACAGGAAAAAAAAAAGTCTTATGAGCCAAACTCACACAGGGGCATTCACCATTGTTGCTGTTAAACATGTGTTGATTAAACATTGTAAAAATTGGTGCAACATTGGTAAAAAGAAATCATAGACAAGTGGGTTAACCTAAATGTTTTGTGAATGTTATTGGTTGTTTACTGTATTCTAAAGTCTAATTTGTGACCATTCTGAGCCAGGATAGGCTGCCTAGAGAAACTTGAAAACATCTTTTGACCTTTAGACCATATAGATACAATACTGATCTTACGCATTGAAGCGAGCTCGAACAATCATCCTGCAAAAGTTCCTGAAGCGGTGTTCCCGCCCCACAATGAAGAGAGGCTTATCAAAGTAAGGATGATTTTCTCTCAATTCCTCCTCCTGGACTTTTCTACAAGCACAGAGTTGGGACAAACACCAGTTGTATTTGTATCAATGAAACAGCAAGGACTGACTGAATGTACAACATACATTTATTTTTGGCATTAACTTACTTTACACGTTATATTGGGTCAATGTCTGTGTGAATACCTTTTCATCTCTGCTTGTTCTTTCTTTTCTTGGATCATCTTAATCTCACTGTCCTCTCTCTGTGCGTTACGATATCGCACTGTACTGGAATGCTGGGGAAGGAGAAGAGACAATGAAGTTATACAATTTCTATTTTTGTATTTCTTAGATTTTTTAAGGAATACTGGTGGAATACATAAACAACAAAAATATTGTTTGACACACAACTATTCTGAGAAAATACAAGCAAACAGTACAATATGTCAGACCTATGTAAGTATTTGTATGTGTCTGTGTGCTCACATCCTGGGTGAGTGTCTCCAGCGACTTCCCTCTGCTGATCCTCTGACTAGTGGAACCATGTCTCAGAGATCTGCAGATACAAAGAGTAGACAGATATTACATAGTACTGATCAGCTACGCTAAGATTGCACTTGTTTGCATTTCTGTATGTGAGTGTGTGTGGTCAGACCTGCGCTCCTGCCGTATGTGATGCTGGACACTGAGTATGGAGCGTTCTTTGGCTGGCTGGCCTTCAAAGGATCCACTTAGCATACGCTGTCTGGTACAAGCCCTGTGAAACACAAACACAAACATGTTTTTTCTCTACTCATGATCAATATAATGAAAACAGTGTGAGTTCACCAGCTGGCAACCACAATACAACTGGATCAGGTCCATCTTCCTGCCTAACGGGCTATCTTCGACCTTCGTCAATCTGGGCACATAAGAGTGAAGATCCGGAATAGGTTCCAATCATTCCATTAGTCAGTGAGTGTGCGTGCGTGTATGCATACATGCATGCATGTGTGTGTGTGTGTGTGTGTGTGTGTGTGTGTGTGTGTGTGTGTGTGTGTGTGTGTGTGTGTGTGTGTGGGGCTAACAGCAGAGTCATGTACCAGAACAGAGCTAATGACACAGTGGGCACTGGCAGTGTGTGTACTTTAATCATTTACAGAGACTCTAAGCAATAACTTCTTTGTTGGCAGTAAGTATCAGTATCATCAGTGCCTGCGTATGCTGGTCTGCGTGTATGTTTGCCTGTGCTGGTGCGACTGTGGGCCTAATTGTGTGTTTGTGTGGAAGATGGCAGGCCAGACAGAACGTGTTATGACTACTGATGTGCTGTCTGTCTTTCAGACTGACTGAATAAGGGAGGGGGGTGGAGGGAGAGAGGGAGCCAGCTTGGACACGGTGACGGCGAGCTAATCTACACTTAGTGCCAGCTCTGCCATGCTGAACAGCAAATTATCCATTTACTTCATCGCGACAGTAAATGAGTCTGAAGAGGGTCTGTGTGTGTCTTTGCGTGTGTGAGACAGAGAGAGAAGCATTAACAATGCCAGAGAGTGCTGTTAGAGCAGAGCTACATCTAATATGCACACACATTATTATTTACACCCACACAAAGAATGAATTTCATGACTGTGGATGATGCATAGTAAAAACATCTTGATGGTCTCTAAGGACCGTGTGTCAATACAAAATCAATGTTATGATCTCCTGATTAATAACAAAAGACCACAAACAACTGAACAACTGAAAAGCGGGGAGCTGTTTGCAGGTTAAAAGACGTCTACACATGTGGATTAAATTTGAGGGAGATTTGGTTGAAAAGTGAAACTTTTTATAGACATCTGGGTTACATATAACCATTGTGTCAGCAGCATTTTAGCAGCAATGCCTTTTCCTGCCCAACAGTGGAAGATTGAGCAGGAAAAGTCATTTAAATGCTGCTGTAATACACACTGAAATACAGTCACAAAATTGTTGTTAAAAAAACAATACAATTCAACCATATTGAGCTAAATTATAATCAAGATGTGCTTTGATCTTCAAATCCCCCAAGCCATGCTTATTGGGGAGGTGTAGATGTGTCTTACCGCAGTATTTTATTGATAGTAGTTTCTTTTTCCAGGAGGTTACGAGCTCGGATACTAAATATTGACCTGCGAAGCTGAATCCCCCAGAGTGAGAGTCAGTTAGCTCCAAAAACACAGCATACACACAACAATGAACATTAGGTACCATTGGCTACTACTACTGTCCTTCTTATTGCAATGGTTTATCTTCTGTATATATAGCCATGGAAATGGAGTTAGCACTTTCTTATCCACTTTCTGTCTGTGGTGAGTAAGAGAACAAGTGAGTGAAAGTACCTTTTGGTCGATATACTTGTTGTCTTCAATGGCTGAGCGTTTGGAGTGGTCACAGGAGGAGGATGATGCGGAGGGGAGACGCCGGAACAAACAACTGGTGTCCTGCTGCTGACGATCGATGAACTGCTTCATAAAACTCTCCCTAGAGTACATGACAAACATCACACACACAAACATGATGAATTGCATGCATGGTTCTTTCTGAAAAGCTCCATATGCTTAAAGATAGAAGAAATAATCAAAATTGTAGCCAAAACGCCAAACTATCTCAGTCCAAATTCAGCTACGCAATATGTTAGTGGAAGTTCTTGCTGCAGCAGAGCGGTAGATGGGCTGCAGAGGGGGATTTCTGGGGGAGTGAAGGACCCAGCTGTGCACTAATCAGCAACTAAATAATCATAATTGACAATTAATTATGAGGTCCACTGTGTTGGACACAGTTCAGCTCTCCTGCTAAAATCTGCATACAGTAAGGTACAAAAGGACTTATTGCCAAATATTATCGGTTACTATCTAACTAGGAGCAAATCTGAAACATTTTTCTCCAGTTCTTTCCTTACATAATGTCAGCACCGTAGAAAGTGTCTATAAAATGGTGGCCACATTAAAAGGTTTTACATAGTTAGTGCTCATTGTTGTGCTGTTCCCATAATAAACTGGCATTCACTACTCAATAAAACGTTGTTGTTGATGTGGTCTGTTTGGGTAAGCTGGATATTGTTGCTCATTTTAATTACCTAGTTTCTCTTTCATTTAGGCAAAAAAATAACTCTTACTAGTGCTTGAAACATAAAATGGTTCACTTAGTACTGTATGTGCCAATTTTTTATTTTTTTTTACTAGATGCCTGTTTGCCAGTCTGGCCTGTTTTTAGAAGAGCTATGTTTATTAAACTGGCTGGAGATCACAATGCTGTGTCATATTGTAATTTGATTCTTACCAGCAAAATAGACATTTAGGTCTATATACATATCTCAAAAAATATAAGCGCTTAGAATTGACTTGGTGTGTCACTCTGGCTGTGACTGTGTACCTGATCCTGGGCACGGTGAAATCAGATGGGAGCTTGGAGATTTTCACCATCTGAGGTCTGTTGGGGAACTTCTCAAAGATCCTGAGTCGTAGAGGAAGCTTCTCTTTGGTGTCAGCATTGGCTTCGCTTTGCTTGAGCTAAATTAAGGGGGTAAAAGAACCAGTTCAGGCACAGAGCAGCAGAGCAGGACAAGATACAGTAAGAGGGGAAAGTCAGCCACTTGATGGGAATGAAGAAGAGAGAGCTTAAAATAAGATACAAAAGGGAAGAAGGACACGGTTATTGTAGTTTGGGTGTGGGAAGTTTAGGGATTTTGAGAAGTTACCCTTGGTATATATAGAGAAAAAGGCATGAGACTAAGCCTTGCATTGCAAGAGACAATTGTGGAATGCAGAGGATTTATAAAGGATGTAAGAGTGCAAGTTTATGTTTCTGCCTGATGATGGCAGCAACACACTTACCTACAACACACACACACCACATACAGTACAGACAACCACATTTAGGATGAGATCCCACTTACTTTTAGAAAAGAATGGAGAAGGCAACAAAAGAAAAAGCAAAGATTACTATGGAGTGGCTAATGGAGAAAAGAAAAGGAAGCGACATTTAGAGTAATGTGCATGTGTGCAGGCCTAGCACTGTGGCATAGGCTGGCAAAATAAAAAAGATGACAAAAGGAATGAAACCAATTATTTCCATTTAATTACATATGGGGGAGGCTGATTGAAATCCCCTTCAGGTATTCTCTGTCTGGGTGCCTGGAGATAACCTCTGATGCATTGCAGATTCGGCTTGGAAGTAAACTGCATTTGGAGCAGTAGTAAATAGCAGCTTATCATTCAGAGCAGGACACCGCTGTGAAACTTATCGACTGGGCTTGGTGAATTTTTCTTTGTCAGTCATGCCGTTTGTTTGTCTGTCTACCAATGCAGAAGTCCCTCCACAATGTCCGTGCGTATTGGTATTTCTGTCTGACTGTGAGTGCCCGAGTGACTGGAACAGCCCCTTGTATTTGAAGGATAACAGCCGGGGGAAGGAGAGACCTGACAAAGGAGAGAATGGAAATATGTCCATCCATTTTCTTTTTCTAGCAGACTAAAATGTTGAAGCTTCTTTAATACCCTGAGTGGGTGAGCAGGGAGTGGCATACTGTGAAGACAAAATGATGTACCAGCATTTGCTTGCCTATGCTTTCTGTCTATATTATGTCTCTCAACATAGACACAGGATAGAAAGAGGCAGAGAAAGAGGGAGACCGAGCATTAGAGACGAAAATAAGTAAAAGAGAGAAGTGGACAAAAGGAAATAGAACAGAAAAATAAGTATGAGACAAAGCCTAAGGGATGATTACAAATAGACAAGTGGATTGTGGATTTAATATGGCTTAAAGCAATAAACAAAATACAATCTTATGCTACATCTGCTTCAGTAGTAAGGGATTGAAAATAAAAATATGTTAAGCAAAACAGTGAGCTTCTTTCTAGTGCTGCAGTTGTCTGGGTGAAACTTGCAGAAAGTGCTGCAGTCATCTCAAATAGTACCTGTACATTTGGTTGCTGAATTCCCAGCAAGCAGAACACACAAACAACATTTCACAAGCAAGCAAGCACGCGCACACAACACACAACACACACACACACAGTGCAGATTTAATATGGACCATGCTGTTCCCAAAGGTCCTAATCAATTGGGCCAACTCAGCGAGATGTACAGTTTAGTCGAGGCTCTACACCCTTATCTGCAGCAGTATCCCATTACAGCAAAACTTTCTGTGCCATGTATTGTCCTTTGTTGCTCTCTGCGTTCATCTCCACCTCTCAGATGAATGTGAATCACAGTGAGCAACTATCCACATCTCTTTATACAAGACTGCCCAAGTCTCAGAATCTTAGTTTCAACTTCAGATTCTGTTCATTGCCTCCTTCCCTCACTGATCTGATCTGAAAGACAGAGCTGTGGGGAGAGGAACAGACTAAACATTCAAAGAGAATTGCTATTGAAATATTTTCTAATAAACAGACTAGTGTAGTGTGAGTAATGCACACTTATTCATGTAACTCAATTTCTGTTTATTTATATGCTGCATCTGGGGACCCACCAACTGTGGAAATAAATAAGCAAAGGATGCACTGAATTTAATTTCAATTTGCCCTGGAAAAACAAATCGGAATCCACTGTACCATGGACCATTTAATTTATTTTTTGGTGGGAAGTGCAATGACACCTTATACCGAACATGTTGAGGAAGCCAATGTAAGAATAAGTGTTTGTCTGCTACAGTATCAAATATATATTTTCCTTAATTATTAACGCTGTTTAAGGCTGTTCTGTAAAAGATTCACCTGGTGATAAGGTGCACTAGTAAGTTGTCATAGATCACTTTTTACTGTACGTGCTAACACATTGGGCCTTCACTCTGGTCAATACATAGGATGAATAAAGCACACATGGACATGCAAGAGCACAGGAACAGAGCATTTACCAGAAAACAAATCTCTACAAATTCTCTACTGATTATTGTTTTTAGGTGTTGCTGTTTCATAGAAGAGGAATTACTTTCTGTTGTAAAAGTGCACACATGACAATATCATGCATTATAGTTAAATGGACAGACCATAGGATAGACATTTGTGCATTTAAATGCACCTAGCATATTTATTTCTGTCAATGTACAGAAATTGGCTATAATCATTATTTTTGTAGCACCAATGGATCACGACTTGTAGCCGTAGTATGTGAAAGGTATCACAGAGTACATGGGACTCACACGAGCCAGGGGGACACAAACAAGGCTCCAAATGAATGCTAATGTTGCTCTGTATCTGCTAGATTGTGATTAGGCAACTTTTCTAACATATCAATTATGTGGCCAAAAAATGAGTAATTCCAGGTTAAAGTGTTTAAGGATAAGCACTATTCCCAAGTGTGTGCATGTCTGTGTGTGTGTGTATGTGCGTGTATAAAAAAAATGCCTCTGTGTTTTTCTTTATGTCACGGTGAATGGTTGATAAACCAAAACTACTGCTTCGCTTGCCATAGATGAGATTTAGTGTATGGTGGTGTAACAATGGAGCCGAGACTAATGTGATTTGCCTTGAGACCTATTCAGGTGACCTGCCACTGCTTCTCCCTCCATTCAAGCCAATTTCAGGCTCGGCTGAGCTAGGGAGCTTTCCATCCGGGATTTCCACAGCATTCCTGACCAACACTGGGAAAGGAAAAAAATGCTGATCATTGGAATTAGAGCAAATTCAGTCATAGCCATAGTTCAGTGAGAGCATGGGTAGAAGATAAAATAGTCAGGATCAAAATGGCCTCAGACAAGCAGCTGGAGAGTCTCATACAGTGTGGAGGGAATACGAGATGGGAGGAAAAGCATTTAAAACAAGCGGAAAGAGACAAAGACATAAAACCCTGCATAATTACACTACTTACTATTGCGCTCAGTATTAATACCTCCATATAATAATAAGTATAATAACATACAAGATACTCAAGCTGTCATTACAGTACCTGGTACTTTTTTTAGTACAACCTCCGTCGAGGTTCCAAGCGAGCTGAGGCGATAACAAAAGGTGACGTGAAAACCTGCAGACTACTGATTGGTCGGAGCGAATCGTCACTAATCACTGTGTCATCATTGCTAGCGACAGACGAGGGGTTGCTGAACAAACCCGCCATTTTTAAATAGGTTAGCCAGTGATGTTTTTTTTGCTGCCTCTAGCTTCTTTTGAAACAAAATGTGTCTTCTGGCTGTGGCAACAGCCACATGCCGAGAATCAAAAACAACACACCTTCAATGTTCTGTGTGTGTGTCGCGTTAGGTCGCGACAGTTTCCTGCGGCCTCACGCATGAGGCGGTACTAAATCTGCAATGGAAAAAGGAGAAAGGGGCACCGCGGCCGAGTCGGGCCGAGTCGAGCCGAGCCGAGCTGAGTCGAGCAGGTACCATGTAGTGGAAAAACGTGAAAATTAGGTGAATGACTAACCCATCTGGAGGTTGGATCCTCATCTGTTCGATATATCCAACCTTAAAATTCTTCTTTTTTTAAGCTGCCCTGCAAGTAAGCAAACACTAGATCTAATTGGCCTGTGAATACTCGTTTTCCCACTGTCATTCCTCTGAACTCCTCTGAAGTCCTATGAAAGTACCTCAGACACATGCAAACACACGGTTAGGAGTACGGCTATCTTCGAGACTAGCCAACGGAACAATGGGGAACTGATGAACAGCCGCCTGCAAAACTGCTGCCCACACACACTCGCTGAGTGCCTGTGGGAGGATGCACATAGTCATCTGCATTTTACCATTCAGACATCAGAGCCTGCCATTCAGCAAAAACACCAGACAACAGCTGTTTATGTGTGAGAATGTGTGTATGTGTGATCATAGACTGCATATTTCAGTATCAATACAACACAGCCTTAAAGGACAATTCCGGCGCAAAACGAACCTAGGGGTTAATAACAGATGTGTACCCACTCGATCGCTCTAAAAAGGCTCAAAATATCACCAAACTTCAACGGTAGCACAATCAGGGTCCCTAAATGTTAACCGAAGCATTGAGAACATTGTAAGTTTATTGAACGAAGAGCTGCGGGAGCTCCATGAAAGGGCTACGAGAGAGAGAGAGAGGAGAGAGAGAGAGAGAGCTACCAGTAGTCAATGCCACAACACAGCCTCGTACTTCGGAAAACTGGTGGTGTACCTGTGGACATTGTGAAGCTATGGCCACCGAACAGGAGTGTCTGTGTTGCACGGAGTGGAACCTGTTGCGTCGCGACACCCAAGAGACGCAGTGTTTAATACAGTCTGAAGATTTCCCCTCTGTGATAAACAGGGCTGTACTTTGTACTGACTTTTTTCCATGTCCCGAAAATAAATTGGAGACGGCGACCCAGACCGGAGGGACCAGATGGACAGTTATCCACCAAGTAAGTACACTAGACAAGTTATGTTTTACATCGGCGCGATTATTTCAGATATATTGAGCAAATTGCTTTTGATTTTAGTTTGCATCGCCAGGTGTAAGTCATGATGGCGGCCGCATGTAAACATGAACGTGAGTGTCTTTATAATCTATCTTTTCAATAAACTGTCTGTACACTTACAAAGTTCTCAATGCTTCGGTTAACATTTAGGGACCCTCATTATGCTACCGTTGAAGTTTGGTGATATTTTGAGCCTTTTTAGTAATTTGTTTTTACTTTCCCTGTGCCCCGAATACTAGCGTTGTAAGCTAATCGGCGGTCCGCGCTAGTTTCTTTCAAGCTACAAACACATTTGATTAGCATGAAAACATGTCCAAGAGAACGATCGAGTGGGTACACATCTGTTATTAACCCCTAGGTTCATTTTGCGCCAGAATTGTCCTTTAACTTCTGTATAATTCATTATTTAGAATGGTAGGTACTTATCGCCACACCAGAAGAAAAAAGTGTGTTTGAATGTACTGTATCTGTCTTTCTCTGTCCTTCTATTAACCTGTGTTCCCTTGAAAATCATATCCATGATCTATATACCAAATATATACGTGACAATCTCAAAACGTGTGTTTGTGTGTGTGTGGTCCCTGTCGTACATACTAACCTATTTGCACTTCAATTCCCTTGCAGTTTTGGTTGGGTTCTCCCGGCCTTGGGCCAGTCCAGCTATAATACCCAGGGGTGGAAGAGCTGAGAGCGAGTTAGCAGGGTCACCCTCTCCTCTCATTAGCTGGTTAATGAGCCATGCTGTGGAGCTGCTGTAAAGCCACACAGCCTGTAAACCTCCGACACCCAAAATAACTGCGGATTCCATTAATACCATATATACTGTATATACACTGTAATATATACAGTATATACATATATATAAATATAAATATATAGATTATGGCATGCCGTTTGGAATATTAAATGTGTATATATTGGGGCTGTCAAACAATTACATTTTCTTAATCGCGATTAATCGCATGTTTTATCACATGATTAAAATTCTATTATTTTGCATTTCAGAACTGTTTTTAAGTACATATTAACAATGGAAAGCAATTCTTACCAGTGTATCTTGATTGGGAATCAAATGAATGCAAAGAAAATTACTTTATGAACTTCATTTTAAGATTTGTATTTGTTTATTATATATTTAATCTAGTCACACATTTGAATCTAGAGTCAATATTAGGGTTGGGTATTGTTTGGTTTGGATACCGGTGCTAAAGCGGTACTTTTAAAACGGTACCGGTGCCTTAACGGTGCCTGAATCAATACTTTTTAAGAAAGTAAAAAATAAAGAAGGGTACTAAACAGTTACAGCGACATTAAAGAATGGCTTGTTTATTGCTAAGGCCATATCATCAAAATTAAATGTTTAATAATAATGTAATCACTATAACAATAACTTATTTCACTAGTAAATAGCTGTTGAATGACAAAAACAACCACCAGATGGGAAAAGGGCATTTAACAACAACTTTGAATGCACCACGAGGACGTAAATTACCAGTTTCATTGAACGCATCGTCTGTGTTTTTCCGACAACGGCAGCTGCTGAAAAGGTGAATGTGAAGTATGAGTACATCGAATGACAGTCGAAATATAAATAATAAAACTGAAAATATCGAATGAAAGTCGGAATATACAGAATTAAAGTTTGAATATAAGGGATGACACTCGAAAAATATGGAATGAAACTTGAGAATATTGAATGAAATCTGATGTCATCAAGGGGCTGGCACCATCTTGTGTTATCGATGTGATGATGAATCCGTACGGATGTTGCTGCACCAAGTGTGACACTATAAACCAGTTAGCATGAAAACTAGTATCAGCAATCCAAAGCAATCAAAGCAATGAAAAGATAATTAACACCCTGGCAAATGCATGTACAAGGCAAAATAAAACTGGTAACCATATTCATTACTGTTCTACTGATGAAGAAATGTATTTACTGTTTCACTAAAAACCGGACTCCATTGACAAAAACAGTAATTTTATCACTATGGTGTGACTTAAAGATGTGTTTTTTAGATTATTGTGTTAATATTCTCAAGTTTCATTCAATATTTTCAAGTTTCATTCCATATATTTCTACTGTGATTCCTATTCCTACTTTCATTTCATCAAGTTTCATTCCATATATTTAAAGTTCATTCCATATATTCAAAGTTAATTTCATATATTTAAGGTCCATTCCATATATTCCAACTGAACAAAATTATGTGATCATTTTTCTTTTTCAAAATTACACACAGGTATGTTGTGACTGTTTGCGTGTGTGTGTGTGTGTGTGTGTGTGTGTGTGTGTGTGCTAGCATGCTAGTTTAAGAACATGGCAGAGACATGGCACAGTGCCTGGACTGTCTTCCAATAGAAAATTGAAGGTGACATTCAAAAGATAAGAACACATTGTATTGGGATTCTCAAAGGGTACGCTCTTCTGTTCTCTGCTCCCTCTGTCTTCGCTTTTTTTCTCTTTCAGTAAATCCCCAAATAAGTCCTTGGTCCATTAAATCATGTAAATGGAGGACAGGCTTTTAGTTTAACTCATAAATAAAGAAATCATTGGTGCGAAGCCATAAGACAATCACTCCATAACGCATTTGATCAAACTAAATTATCCTTAGCTAAATGTATATTCAATGCTGAGTTCCTTCTGAAATACTGTGGCTGTAGCACAGAGCAGACAGAATGCATGTGTACTTAACACGCCACCCCACATGTACAAACATGCACATATTGATATTGAAAAGAATCAGTTGTGATTTGGAGAGAAGAGACCTTATTGTGTCACTGTTACCACGGTGACACTGTATGTTCCTGTCACAGCTGTGGAACAGTGAGTAGTCATCGTAAACCATTTATACCCAAAGCAAACATCCATCTTCCCTCTCCTGCTGTTCTCCTTTCTTTCCCTCCCCTCCCCATGTGTTTATCTCTTCCTCCATCTTTCTTTCTCGCTCACTCCATCTCCCTCTCCCTCTCCTCCTGTTTGATCTCTCAGTCAATGCCAGATCATACTCTGTTCAACTGACAAATCACAAAATCACGGAACGGGAGGATAGACGCAACTTAACTGACAACCACACACTGTCACTACCATGCTTCTCTCCACGCCAGCTTTGACAAGGCTGACACACTGGGGACAGCACTCTCATTACCTTTGTGCCACATCACACCATCTGTCTGTGGCCTGTGGAACTCCCCACAGTGTTTCTTTAAAGATGCTCATCTGGTAGTGAGCCTTCACTTACAACAATGTTTGTTAAACTCATAATATATTGGATATCTGAGAGAGGAGTCATCTGTCATCATCCATCATTCAATAACCGATGCCCACATATACCTCTACGACACAAAGAGGCACGCAATTATGAACACACACACACACACATTTTTCTGCTCCAGCCATAAATCATTGAGCATAAAAAAAAATCATAATTCAAATGTTGCATGAGTAGGCCTTGCACTAGATGGCAGTATAGTTAGATGGCACAACCTATGAAGCACTGTAGTCCACTTTATCATTTCTGAAGCTTTTAACTGAACCTTATCGGTAAGATAATCTGGGGATCAAAGATTTACAACAAATTTCACATGTGCAGAGGAAATTCTTTCTGATGGCCATTGTGGGTCTAAAATGACAAGGGTGAGAGGCTACTGGGTACACACATGAACAGAAAACAATGCATCCGATCACAAAACCATGACAAATTCCAAGGAGCATAATGACACGTAGACCAATATCAATTCTTAAACATTAACACATAACACAAACATTTACTGATTTTATGAAAGTTGTTTCACATTAAAGTTGATTTTTAATCATCAAGGTCCACATAAAGCACTACAGACTATGAGGGATACCATAAGGTAATAAGTGGTCCTTTAAATTTTAGTGTAATCACACCCAATAGTAATGTTATGGTGTACTGACCATACCCTGGAAAACACTTGTACATCTCTGCAGCAAGGTGAGGAAGTACACCACTCAAAGTCAGCAACAACAAGAAGTTGCTCTTTTAGGAATCATGATATGTAGTATGTGGGTTTACTTGTCTGATGAATAATAAACTTGTCAGAAATTTCTGGTGGGCAGACAAGTTCCTTTTTTACAGTTTGTAAAATATAATTAACTCAAATACATGTGGCATTTTTGTGCTATTCATCATTCGACACATGCTGATATCTGCAGTATCTGCAGTAACTAATATCAGCCAATACTTGCCCGGCCAATTTATCAACCAAGCTCTGATCTTAAAATAGACCACAATGTCATTACCTATATAGTATGTGACTTCAGGTATCTGTACTTGGGGTGCCTGCTTATACTGTAGGTCATTTATTTGTTTTTAACAAACCGTAAAACATGACCTTCAGGTACAAAGAAACATCACAATTGAAATGTTATCATACTTTTCGTTACATTAAGAACCAAAAGTCAACAGAGAGTAAAAAGCATTACTGTGCCTGTAGAGCACATATGTCCGCTACAGTCTGAGCACCCACAAAGCTACAAGCTCGCTCCTCTTTGGCAGAATTTGAAAGAGAGGAAGAGAAAATGTCAAAGGACAGAGTGAGAGGTCTCAGAGCTCAATGTGCAAAGGATTCAAATGTCGGTTTGTCTGCATGCATTATGTAAACAGACTGTAGATGAAGGCAAGGTAGCTATGCTTTTAGCTTTTCTCGCTCTATGCCTACAGTAGCTTTCTACTTGCTCCTTTTCAACATTTCCCTTATGTGTTCCTCATGACTCATCTGCCTGGCCTGAGGACCTGTTTGACTGCCAGAAACATCCACTTTCACACAAACGCATACAGAAATGCAAAAATGATTGCACACACAGATTTATCACCGCTGACAATTCATACCCATACACATACACACACACACACACAGAGAGATACACACAAATGCACATTATTATCATCATCACTGCCCTTAGGGGTAAACACCTTTTTCTATTTGGTTGATATCTACAGGCACAGGATAACCATTTTCCCCTCTTCCTGCACCTACCCTTGTTCCTGCAGACGCTGCTCTGTGGGCAGGAATGATTTGTTGGATGGAGATGGGCCATCAGTCTCTCCCATTACAAAGCCCACTGGCCTGTGACACCGTAGATGAAGTTAGAGCAATAACGGGCAGCAACAACTGCCAATAGACAACTGATTTTTTAAATCACATGCAGCTATTGGCCCATTCGTGTTCATGTTGTTGTTTGTTGTTGATTGACAAAAGGTGTTCCTCCGGGGGCACTTTAACATTTTAGATGTTTAAGTTTAAGTTTATTTCATTTATATAGCACTTTAAAAGCAAACAAGTTTGCACCAAAGTGCTTCTCAAAGACAAAAAAAACATATACCAGCATAAAGCACACATGTATACATAGATAAAGTGGAAATATGAAACTATTCAAGTAGAAACAGTTAAGAAACAAGTTGTATCTCATGAAATCACATAAACAGATTACATTATACACACGTACATACTGTACATAAAAAAGAAGGAAAGAACACTGTTTAATCACAATTAAAAATTACAAGCCAGAGAATAAAAGTGTGTCTTAAGCTGCGTCTTAAAAATATCAACAGACTCAGCCTGTCTAATGCCCTCTGGCAGGCTATTCCAGAGCCGAGGAGCCGCTACAGAAAAGGTCCTATCACTGGCCCTTTTTTTCCCCATTATCGGGGCACAGTCAACATGCCACGGTAGGTGATCTGAGGGGTCTGGTGGAGCTGTAGGGGGTGAAGTATTCTGATATATAAGCAGGGGCAAGATCATTGAGTGATTTATAGACAATTAAGAGGGTTTTAAAGTTTACCCTGAAGTGAACGGGGAGCCAGTGTAAGGATGCAAGGACAGTGGTAATGTGGTCTCGTTTCTTTGTCCTTGTTATTAACTGGGCCACTGCGTTTTGGACTAGTTGTAACCGGGAAATGGTAGCCTGGAAAATGCCGAGATAGAGGGAATTACAGTAGTCCAGCCTGGATGATATTAATGCATGAATGATTCTTTCTAGCTCAGAGGGTGATAGGAAATGTCTAATTTTGGAGATGGTTCTGAGTTGGAAGAAACTGGACCTGACAACGGAATTTACCTGCTTGTTAAAACTGAGATCACCATCTAATATAACACCCAGGTTCTTGGCATGTGGTCTTATGTAGGCGGAAAGGTGACTAAGGTTCCGGGCAGTTGCAGTGGTAAGGTGTAGGGGTCCAAAGAGCAGTATTTCTGTTTTGTCCTCATTTAGCTGTAGGAAATTATGCGCCAGCCAGTCTTTGATGTCTTGGAGACAGTTCTGAAGTCGGGTTATGTCGATGACCTGATTATGGGAATTGAGAGGTATGTAGATCTGCGTATCGTCTGTGTAGAAATGAAAAGAGATGTTATGGGTTTGGATGATTCTTCCCAATGGGAGCATGTAGAGACAGAAGAGAAGTGGACCTAAAACTGAGCCCTGTGGGACCCCATAAGAAATATTTGTGGGTGAGGAGGATGAGCTGCCAAGGGAAAAC